>NW_007730990.1:52400-54126 GCF_000696425.1 Galeopterus variegatus | reverse complement strand
TTTAACTTCTCTTTTCTTATCTTTGCAATTAGGCCAAAATACCTTTTACATAGCAATGCTATCCATGTGTCAAATGGAACCACGTTTTAAGGTAAGCCAATTTGTTTGTGTGAATAGTAAGGAAGAAAGAATAGGTAATGGAATCAAAGTGACTGAAGGTGAAGTAAATACATTTTTATCCCCCAAGTCTTTTTTTAAAAAAACTGATTTAATGAGAAATCTTGCTTATTTTCTGTCAGATGAACTTTCTGATGTGGTTCAAAGTATGTCAGTATCACCAAAAATTGTAGGTGAGTTTTTATTATAGGGAGAAATGATTAATTATTTTGGGTCTATTTTAGCCATTCTCTTTCTGAAGTGCGGTGGCAGTCTATATATTACTCTAAAGCTCTGCTTTATATAAAGTTGTAGTATGGCGTTAAATAAAAATTGCCAAAAAGAAAAACAAAAACAAAAAACAAATCACAAGATGTGAATGAAAGAAGCCTGTTTCTTTCACAGGCAGAATTATAGTTTCATATTGTTGTATTAATTTTACCACAATATATTGGATTCATTTTTAGATTTCATATTGAAACCTTGCCACAGCAAAATAAATTATTCCCCTAGCTTGCTACCTAAACTTTCACCATTGGGCTCACATAATTACCTTGTAGATTACTATTCAGATACAATAGGGAAGCTAGAGTTTTCTTCTAATCGGCTACTCTTAGAACTGCCATAAGAAAGGATAAATATTGTGCCATTATCAAAATTTTAACAAAGATGGAAATTTCCTGTTTGGTTTCAATTTATTTCCGTGGGCCTACACACCTTGAATTTGAAATTGATCTTCAGTCATGTGTGAGAAGAATATTCCATTCACATGCCAACCATAATCAGCTTCCATTGCACATCTTGGTGTCTCTGCTGAAATGACCAAACACTGCAGAAACTGCAATTGCTGATACTATCTGCTAGAAAAGAGTGCAGTGTAGACAGTAATTGGTTATTGTGAGTAAGAAGATCTGTTCCAGGTCATTTCACACCAAAGGTCCTTAGAGGGCCTTCTCCTTCATTGCCTTTTAATCCTCTGCTGTTGATTTAACCTTTTAGACCAATTTATGATTTGACTTTTCTTTTCCCTAGCCCTGATTCCTTTATTAAATAAACTGAAAGTAGTCTGTGTAACTGAAGGGGAACTTCTAATCCTTTGGATTTGAAGGTTGAGGACTGGGTCTGTGCTGTGCAGTAACTGGTGTATAAAGCAGATGCTGGAAAGCCGCTAAGCTTCGCATTGTGCTCTCAACCAGAATGGCTTGACTGTGATCATTACGAGCACATCCCTTCAAGTTGCTGTTCTTATACTGGAAATTGTTTTATTTGATCCAATCACATTACCTCTGTTTTAGTCCGTTTCGTGTTGCTATAACAGAAATACCCGAGACTGGGTAATTTTTAAAGAACAGAGGTTTATTTGGCTTACAATTCTGGGACAGTTGCACCTGGCTCAGGCCTCAGGCTACTTCTACTCATGGTGGAAAGTGGCAGCAGCTGGTGGGTACAAACAGATCACATGACGAGAGAGGAAGCAAGAGAGAGAGAGAGGAGGTGCCAGGGTCTTTTTAAACAATGAGCTCTCACGGGAACTAATAGAGCGAGAACTCACTCATTAATCCCTCCTCCCCCCCGGGGAGAGCATTAATCCATTCATGAGGGATCCGCCCCCATGACTCAATCAGTTTCC
>NW_007730990.1:48986-51743 GCF_000696425.1 Galeopterus variegatus | reverse complement strand
AGAGAGAGAGAGAGGAGGTGCCAGGGTCTTTTTAAACAATGAGCTCTCACGGGAACTAATAGAGCGAGAACTCACTCATTAATCCCTCCTCCCCCCCGGGGAGAGCATTAATCCATTCATGAGGGATCCGCCCCCATGACTCAATCAGTTTCCAACACTGCCACACTGGAGATCAAATTTCCACATGAGTTTTGGAGGGGACAACACATTCAAACTCCATCGACTTCCTGGGGGTAATTCCTTGCCCTAGAATCAGACCTAACAGTCTCATGACTCTGCCTCCTGTCTGATATCCTGCTTTCAGAAAGGATTTATTAGTGGTCACTTAAGCAATCATTAGGATACATTTCTGTGAACTTTCTCAGGGGCATTTTAATTTGAAGTGTTATTTTCAAGTGTGTCCCAAGTTCCATTAAAGGAATCAAGGAACCTTAAGCCTGAGTGAGTTGTCTCCGAGAGAAGGTGAGAGAGAGAGAGAGAGAGAGAGAAAGAGAAAGAGAGGAGAGCACAACCCCTGGACTTACAGGCTGTTTAGCTGTTTATGTGCCCATTTGTTCCACTACAGTCTCACTGGAACTCATAACACATACTCTTATCAAAGCTGGTTGGATTTAAAGGCTCAGCTCAGTGTACAGCCACACTACAGGGCAAAGAAAAGTGTTCCATGTGGACAGAACTGAAATAGAGCTCCCTACACCCTCATAACATATGCTATCTGCTTCTGTAGAATTGCTTGCTTAACCTAAGTAACTCCATTTTGCCCTCTGTCTGACCAGCAGACTACCCCCTCTTCTGCATGAGAAACCGTTGACTTTCTCATAGAAACAAAAACAATTGCATAGAAACAGGAGCCATACACAGTGAATTATTACATGGGAACAGGAACCATGCACAGTGAAAACTCCTATACTTGATTGCTCGAACGGCTCATTCTCGCCTCTGTGACCTAGCTCCCTAGCTTGCTTTGTGCATCTGGACAAACCCGTGTGCCAACGGGATGTAGTTTTTGCCTTTATAAACCCCACAAGACCGAAGCCTGATGCCGCTCTTCCTTGGTTGCACCTTGGGAGACGGACGCTGGCCAGCTGGAGTGAATAAACTGCACTTTTCTGCACGAGTGGCGTATAATTGCATTTCTTGTAGGAGGATGCCTCACAACAGAACCCCAAACCCTAATTTTATCAGGACTTCATTCTAAGTAAGTAGATCAACTAAAAAATAAAATAAATATTCAGTCTTATAGAGTCCACAGAGTTTACAAAGGGTTATTTGCTGTTCTTCTAAAAAATTAAAAACCATCATTTACCAAAAGAAATGCATTTGAAACTTTTATTGCTCCAGGACACTTATCTTCCCTCTCCACCTTTTTCCTATCTCTCTATTTTTATCTCTCTTCCACTCTCTTCCCCTCATTCCTCCTGTTGTCTTTACTGAACATAATATTTTTATACACCTCTCTTGACTTTAGATATTGGTGGGGGATTGATGACAGTGTGAGAAACGGCGCAGTAAATATTCAGATTAATCAGAAAATAGTCACCCAGGGCAGCATTTTTCATTTTAAGCAACAACTCGAAGAGGACAGGTGGCCTTTTTCAATGCCTATAGTTGATTAATGAAATGTGCGATTGACTGTGAAATGCTTGGAGGGCCCACTGGGCGATCTCCTCTCAGCTTCTCAGGGGAGAGCAAAAAAGTGCTTTCTGTAACTCACAAAACAAAGTGATTAATTTTTAAGTAGGGATTAACTCCTTCTCCTATCTATTTATTTATGAAGCCCGGGAGAGTTTATTTCCCTGAGTAATAATGATATTACCTTACATTTACATGAAGCTTCATGCTTTTTGAAATACTTGAAGGTGTGCCATCTCACCTCACCTTGATGGCCACACTTGAAGGCTGGTGGGGAGGTTTCATTCTCTCAAGAGAGGGAAAAAGAATTGACTACTATCTCATAGTTTCCCTTTCTTAGAACTAGGATTAGAACCTGCTATTTTATTCCAATATCAGTGCCTTTATCTGCTATTTGATTAGGTAGATCTATCTAAACTGAAAAAGGGATTTTGTCATTTTTTTCTAAAAAAAGTTGAATATCATTTAAATTCAAAAATAAAAAAAGAAAAAAGAAAACTGGGCCTGCATTTTATATAATTTATAATTATGCTTTCTGTAACTTACTAAAACAGGAACAATAATGATTACTATTGAGAGGTGAAAAGCATGTTTTGAATTGAAATTTTACTATGTAAATAAGAAATGAGAAAAATATAACTTCCAATGAATAAATTTTGAAGCGATTTAGCAAGATGGCTGCAGTTTTCTTAGTCTTAGTAAAATTTGAAAGGTATTTTTATAATGTTGCTCTATTTGCTACTGAATTTATAGATTTTAGAGTTAAAAATATCATATTTATAGAAATCTATTCTGTAGTCACTTAAAAATTCATTGTTAGCAATTTGCTATCACTGTGTAACAAACTACCCCCAAACTTAGTGGTTCAAAACAACCATTTACATAGATCACAATTCTGTAGGTTAACAATT
This sequence comes from Galeopterus variegatus, assembly GCF_000696425.1. Lineage (NCBI taxonomy): Eukaryota > Metazoa > Chordata > Mammalia > Dermoptera > Cynocephalidae > Galeopterus > Galeopterus variegatus. The sequence goes on along the minus strand of NW_007730990.1, from coordinate 49,200 downwards.
TGGGCTGGATCTAGCTGAGGATTTCTTCTGGTCCTGGTTGTGTATACTCAAACTTCAGCAGTCAGCTGCCAATTTAAATAAGAAACGGCTGTTCCATATTGGTCTTAGTTTCACATGGTCTCTTATCCTCCAGCAACCAGCCAGAGATTGTTCACTCAGCTGTGGCAGGGTAGACGGAGAGAGAGAGAGAGAAAAGGGGGGGTGGCTGAGGAAG
>NW_007730990.1:44797-48206 GCF_000696425.1 Galeopterus variegatus | reverse complement strand
GGGGGGGGGGAGAGAGAGAGAGAGAGAGAGAGAGAGAGAGAGAGAGAGAGAGAGAGAGAATGCATGCAAAGCACAAAGAGCTCTAGACTCAGAACTGGCACACCCTCATTTCCACTGCATTCTTATAGCCAAAGCAAGTGCCAACATCAAACCAGATTCAAGGGGTGGGAAATACACTCCACGTCTTGTTGGGAAGAGTGTCAGAGTCACACTGCAAAGGGAGGAAAGTATGACCGTAGTCAATTTTGCAATTTATCTCACTACCTATTTGCTTATTTTTAGTTTTCAGCAGATTAATGTTTGGTTTGGTAAGGTAATTGGTACAGCTACTTCAGATCCCTTCAAGAAGTTAGCTGGTATGCTATATAGAAAATATACATATTTTAACTAAGTAGATAAATGCTGAAAGCTTCTGATTGCTAAAACAGTTCAATTTTACATTAGGGTAATTTTAGAATTTTTGGAATGTAATTCAGAATGAAATTGTTAATTTTAAATAACAAAAGCTCAAGCAGCATATTGACTCAATAATCATCATTCATGATTCCAGTTCAAATAAATCCTGAAAATACTCCTCAGGAGACCACTTTTCTTGTGTGTGCTGCAAATGGATAGATATTTCAGTAGATCCTTCCTGCTCATCTCATTTATTCTCTTGAAACCTCTTAACAAGAATTTTGGAAGTGCTTATGTATAGTCAGAGAGAGAGAGAGAGAGAAAAAAAGTGTATTTATGTTTGTGTATGTTGGACTAAGCAAAACAGATGGCACACCTTTTTAATGTTTCATTTTTCTTCTTAAAACTCATAGTTTTCAAACTTTTACTTCTTTTTCATGTGCAAGATGTGAAAAATTTCAAAAGGGTGGTCAGTATTAAAATGGAACCATTTAAGATTAGAAAAATTAAATTGTAGAAGTCTTCAAAATATGGAGGCATCAAATTTGAAATATAGATTGTTTTTTCATGATTTAAAAACTTGACATTCTTGGAAATAATCTTGTAGTTTTTCATGCTTTCCAAAACAATAATTTAAGAAAAAAAGCAATATCTGCTTTGAATCCAAAGCTCATGAATTTTAAAGAATTATTATAAAATTATCTTACCCCAAAGTATAGAAACACTGCTATGCAAAGTTCCAATTATGTCCACTTTTAACAGCAGTGTGATTTAATGGAAACTTTTAATATTAATTAGTGTGACAAAATATAATTTATTATCTGTGGCCCAAGATAGCTCACCACCTGATTATCCTCTGTCTTAAGGATTCCAGCCTTCATTCTACTGGAAGTCTACTCCTTCCTTAAATTTTCACTGCTACCAGCCTACTCCAAGTCATTAGTGCCTCAGATGATCGATTTTTCATGCTTTAAACAGATAAACACTCTTTAATGCATGTTGTTGATTAGCTCAACACCATTGCTCAGAAACCTTCAACAAGTCCCTATTACTCGGGAATAAAACAAACAAACAAACAAACCCAAACCAAAAACAAACAAAAAAATGAAATCTCTTAGCTTGACATGGCAGGCATTTAACATTTTTGCTCCACCAGTTTTTCTAGTTTTATCCCCTACATCTCTTTGATGTACACCTACTATGGACTGAATATTTGTGTCCCCTCAAAATTAATATGTTGAAGCCTAAATCGCCTATGTGATGGGATGAGACCTTTGGTGGGTAATTAGATCATAAGGGTTTAGCCCTCAAGAAGGGATTGGTTCCTTCAAAAGAAGGTGGGAGAGAGCTTGCTTTCCCTCTCTCTGCTCTCCATCATGTGTGGACACAAGAAGAAGAGTAGAAGGCAGCTCTCTGCAAACCAGGCAGAGGACCCTCATCAGACAACGGCTCTACCAACAACTTGATCCTGTATTTCTCAGACTCCAGAACTGTGAGAAATAATGTCTGTTTTTTAAGTTTCTTAGTCTATGGTATTCTGTCATAGCAGCCTGCACTGAGACAACTCCCTATGCTGTACTTAAGGAAACTTGCCATTAATGTTGCTTCGATATAACATAAACTCTGTGATCATTGGCCTTTTCTTGCATCCTCCTTGAATTCTTTCCTTAAAATCTAGCTTAAATGATTTCCCCATGACCTCCTGTCTAATTAAGACAGAGGATTTCTCTCTCTTCTGGTTCCAGGGAGGGCACATTTGTTACATGTATTACATATTGCCTCACTGAGGTAACATGTGCAATCTCTCTTATCAGACTGTAGGTTATTTGAGAACTGTTAATATATCTTTTTCATCTTCACACTCATATCACTAGCACTTAGCTTAGTAGCTTGCACATGGTATGTTTTCAATAAATATATATTAGTTGAGGTGATTATCCTTGCTATAAGATGGCATTCATGTATTTTAGGAGCTAATTACAAAATAATTATGAGGAAAAGATTTTTATTGTTGCCCTTTTCTATACAATAAAACTAAACCACTAACATCTATAACAAACTTATTCAGAAATGATGGAGTGATTTGTTATATGGAAATATTGGACACATTGAATTCTGAGGGAAATACTGTCCTGGGCAACTATGAGCTACTCTCTTCTAGTAATCAGCAAGAGAACACAGGATAGAGTCACCTGCTGAGTCATTATTGGCTGAATCCTGAAGGGGCTATCAGCCTGAAGCAAGGTCCTTAATATCAGTAAGAAGAGGTGCCCATTTTTATCTCAGTCATTTTTGCCTGTTGTCTGAGTCTTCATCCTTGCCTTCTTTCCCTCATGGACTTTTTGGGTCCTGAGTTTGGGAATATTGATAGTGGCTCTAATTGTCTTATTGCCATTTTTGTTTCTGAGCATTAACATATCTTCCCTCTATTGCCATTGCCATCTCCAATTTGATGAAGGATAAGACCAAAATGGGCTGCTATAGTCATGGGGTGACCAAGACAGGCTTAACATTCCCTTCAGTTTGAGTTAACTTAAACAGGCTTCTTTCTAACTATAAGTCTCCTCTTGTTTCTTAGAGCATTTATTTTAGAAAACTTGTAAGGGATTGCAAATCCTTTCTCTGCTCCTCTGATACGTAAATCTTCTCTAACCAGGACTGTCTTTCTCAAAAGCCTGGGTGCCATCTCTTTGAAAGGTAGTCATCAGGAAAGACAGGGCAGTGTTTCCCAGTCTGAAGAAATACAGGAACCTAACTTCTATAAGCAACAATTAGCAAATATCTTGACCTACAATTAGCCTCTAAGCATCCATATAACTTGGTTAATATCAGCTTTCTTCCTATTTGCTTTAACATAGACAGATATCTATCTTAGATTGCAGTTTGTTACCTACACCACCTAGAACTCAACACTCACTATGTTCTAATCTCACCAATGAAAAGTAGTTTCGTATAGTTAAAGACTGCTCTAAGTTTCTAGTAGATGATTCAATTAATGTACAGGTGTTGATGG
>NW_007730990.1:19110-44279 GCF_000696425.1 Galeopterus variegatus | reverse complement strand
TAGATATCTATCTTAGATTGCAGTTTGTTACCTACACCACCTAGAACTCAACACTCACTATGTTCTAATCTCACCAATGAAAAGTAGTTTCATATAGTTAAAGACTGCTCTAAGTTTCTAGTAGATGATTCAATTAATGTACAGGTGTTGATGGGTAATTATCACCATCAGATTTTACTATGGTGATTCATGCCATAGTATTAAATCATTTTTTGGGAAAAGGCCAAAAGCTAAATTATTTCCCAGCTATCCTCACAAAGCCTGACCCTCTGTTTGCTCTGTGTTAGCTGGAGGTTTCAATTCACCAGTAAATTTAAAGAGGAAGATCAAAGATGGGAATACAGCAGTCCCCCCTTTTCCACAGTTTTTCTTTCTGCAGTTTCAGTTACCCAAAGTACAGTACAATATTTTGAGAAAGAGAGAGAGCATATATTCACATAACCTTTATTACAGAATGTTGTTATAATTGTTCTATTTTTTATTAGTTATAATTGTAATCTCTTACTGTGCCTAATTTATAAATTAAACTTTATTGTAGGTATGTACAGAAAAAAACATAGTATATATAGCGATGTGTACTGTCTGTGGTTTCAGACCTCCATTTGGGGTCTTGAGATTTATCCCCAAGGATAAGGGAGGTCTAATAACTGATACCTAGCACTGCCTAGCCATATTTGCTTTGGTTTCAAATCCAGTCAAAAAACAAAAAAATACCAAACCAAACAACAAAAAACAGTTTAAAAAACCTTTATTATGGAGGTCAATAAAAATACTGTATTATTATGCTAATGAGAAACTTTACTTAAAGGAATGACCTCAAGTCAGTCCTGATAAGTCAATGACAAGACATAAGAGCCAATTTCCCTTACAATGTCAGCCATGCTAAATATTCATGAGGGTTCCCCTTGAGCGAGCAAGTCCATCAATAATGTTAAAGATGATGCCCAAACTATAAGAAGACTACTTAGCATGTGGAAAGAGCACTGAGGGCTGAGTCCTGAGATAGGAAAGCCTTCTAAAAACTTAAATACTGATAGTCAGCACTGTACCCCACAAATATGTATCGTCACTTATGTTTCAATAAAAAAATTAGTCTATATAAAATAAAATAAAAACTTATAGTGATTTGAAATACAAAGTGACTCAACAAGCATTTTCCACTCAACCTCTGCTGTTAGATTTTCTCTTTATATTTCTAAAAACAAAGCTCAGGTGTCATCCTTCATCTACAGAGATTAGAGTATGGACGCATCAATAGGACTACAGATGCTTTAGTAGAGGTCACACAAACAAATTGATTAAAAGATATTTTCAAGTGTAACAGTTGCACTATACAAAGAAGAAGGGGAAGACAGATCATGGGTGCCAGATAGTAGTGGGGGTTATTCTGCTGAGACTACATGTGCCCGCAAATACTATCAGGTAGTAGGGTAGTTTTGAATTTATATTACCAATCCTCTCTCTTTTAATCAGAAAGGAAAATTAGATAAGTACCTATATTGACAATGAGAAGGCAAATTTAGCCTTTTCTGGAAAATAGAAAGACATCAGAGAAAATGATGTACTAATATCAAAACAAAATTTAGGTTAAACTATTAAATAGAACAAAAGCATAAAATACCAAAGAATGAACAACAGAAAAATATGTTCAGAATCTATGGAATGGAAACAAACAACAAAACAAAGAAAAATAGACATTTGCCTGGATTTCATTAAGATTGAATATTGTAGGGCCGGCCCAGTGGCGCACTCGGTAGAGTGCGGCACTTGGGAGCACGGCGGTGCTCCCACCGAGGGGTCGGATCCCATATAGAGACCGGTCCACTCACTGGTTGAGCGCGGTGCGGACACGACACCGAGGGTTGCGATCCCGTTTCCAGTCGCGGTATGGGCGTGACACTGAGGGTTGCGATCCCGTTACCGGTCACGAAAAAAGACAAAAAAAGGAAAAAAAAAAAAAAAAAGATTGAATATTGTAGAAATGTAGATTATATCCAAATTAACTCATTTTAATGAATTTTAATAAAATATGGGGATTTTTGTTATATGAAGTTTTCTTGAGAGTAATAAATTGATAATTTAATTATAATTTAATGCTAAAATTATATTATTCACTATTCATAAGGATAAAGAAAATATGAAATTCTCTTTTATACCCAGTCCTAACTTTTTAGAACTCAACCTGATAGTTGGTATCAATAGGTTCAAAATTCTGCCTATCCTTTCTTTCTTCCAGTAATTGCATTTATAGAAATTTATTCTAGTAAAATAATTATAGATGTTCATAAAGATTAAATACAAGATTGGTCTTTATACCAATATCAGTAAAAAAAATGGAAACAAAGCCCCTATCAGAGATTGACTAATCTAATAAAAATTCATCCATACAGTGGAATACTAGGCGTTAAGAGTTGCAATTTAATACATACACAATGGAATACTACTCTGCCATAAAAAAGAATGGAATTCTTCCATTTGTAGCAACATGGATGAACACAGAGAAAATTATATTAAATGAAATAAGCCAGGCACATAAAGAGAATTACATGTCCTCACTCATATGGGAGCTACAAAAATAAACAAATAAATAAAAAAGGAAAGAAAGATACAACAATCACAATATCTCATTGAACTTTCAGAAGGACAGGAAAGAACTGAGGCAACTGGAGGTGGGAAAGATGGGGGGAGAGAGGGGGAGTTTCAGTGAGAAATTGGTAAAGGGCCACAAAACATGGTTACATGGTTACATTGTGTAATGTTGAATACACTAATTATCCTGATTTGAGCATCACATATTACACGCAGGTATTGATATTCAATGCTGCACCCCTCAGATATGTATAATCAATTATGTTTCAATTAAAAAAAGTTATAGCTTAGAATTTATTCTATAAGGAAAATATCAAACATAAAGTGAAAAAACAAGTTGCGAGAGAATACTTATAGGATAAATTTATCAATATATTTTCTCTCTTTATACATGAGTTTATATAGACAGAGAGGGAGAATAAGACAAAGCAAAAGAAAGAGGTCACATCGCAAAAATGTTGTAAGTGGCAATTTCTGGATTGTAGATTTTTATTTTATCACGTGGGAGTGAATACAGAAGGTCAGGCATTGTGCAAAACAGCATGTATCAACTTGTAATGCTTTCAGCTGCAGGTAGCAGTCGTTTAAACTCAATATAAATGCGGCTTATAGAAACATTTGACATAAGAAAGAAATCTGAATATGGCAGTTGCTTCTGACACTGACTCAGCTCCTGAACAATGCTATCGGGACCTCTGATTTTTTCTATTTTTCTGTTTTGCCATGTTTAGATTGTTAGTTATTATCCGTGTGCTTGTCTCATCACGGTAGCAAGGTGGCTACAACAGCTTCAGCCACATATCTACATTTCAGGCAGACGAAAGAGACTAGAGTACAATGCCAGCCATGTCTGGTAGCCTTTGGAAGGAAAGCAGCAGCTTCGCCAGAATCATTCCCTTAGAAGAATTGACTTTGTATCTCACTGACCAGAACTGGATAATGTGGTCACCTCTAGATTAAAAGCTTTGTGATAAAAGGAAGCAACTTGATTACCACAAATATCTTAGACCAGTGGTTCTTAAACATGACCTCAGACTGAGGCCAACAGTTACTAGCCAGCATTTTAAGATACAAACATATGTGTCTGCATTGTGGCGAGGTGAGAATTGGGAAAGATTCACTGACAAAAATACAAATTTGTTCAGTGTTTTCAGTCGAAAAATTAGCCCTTATTTTTCACTTTATTTAAGCTCTTTTCACATCAGTTACCGGCAAGACATTTAATTGCTTAACTCAAATACTTCCTTCATTAAAAAAATAATAAAGGAGGATATTTCTTTCAGTTATCACCATGCTGGTCTAGAAAAATAAAAAAAGATTTTTGCATAGGAAAAGATTGTGAAAGAATTTGATATGGACCAAAATGATTACTAGTTTTCTTGTATAAAAATTTTGGTGTTGTCTAGGAACACAAGAGTGATACCTCTTCCAGGTTGGTTATCAGATTCTGGGGGTCTCTGTGCCTTTCATTATCTTTGAGCTATTTTACAACTTTAAAATAATTGATAAGAACGCAAATAATTCTTGTCCACAGACATGTGAATAGATTTTGTTTGGTGAAATTGCAATTGGCAAACCTCCTTCTCTCGCTGTGCAATACATCAGTTTTCCATCTATTTTAAGTTCATATTAGCATTCCTTATATGAATATTCCTCATATTCTGCCAATATGAGTAGTACTTTGAGTTCTTTATTGAGCCAATTATAACACTTTACTGGTTCACTCCTTAATGAGTTAAACAAAACGTTGATATGAGGGTACTTCAAAAAGCTCATGGAAAGATTCATATTAAGTCTACCTTTCCATGAACTTTTTGAAATACCCTTGTATATGTTAATTTTATAGTTGTATGAGTGTCATGATTACAGTCCTATTCTTTCACAGTTGAAAGGTGAAGTAGAGGTTAATAGGTAAAATTAAGATTTTGACTTGATTGTGTGTCTGAGTTGGTTTCACCAGGAGTCAGATTTATAACTGTAAATAAAGGCAATAGTTGATTCTACTAAGTAATGAGTAGGAGATGATTCATTCATGGTTTGAAATCTGAGATTTAAACAAATAGAAACAATAACAACAACTCACCAACAAACCTGAAGAAAAAAAAGTAGCTACAAAAAGGCTCATTTATCAAAGGCTAATTTATGTTTTGTGCTTTAGTCATAAATTCATATGAACATCGTCCTCTCTCTCTTTCACTATCTCTCTCTGTCTCTATTCTAGGTTGACAACAACAATAATGATAGTGTAATAATAGAGAATTCCAAAAGTGACTCAAGTTTGGGCAAATTTGTTTTAAGAGTTGTCATTATTTAAAAAGAAAAAAGGGAAAATAGGTAAATGTCTTTCCTTTAATTTTTTTTCTGAATATAGCAGAAAAGATTCTAGTATTTTAAATTTTGTACAAGACAAGTGTTTAGGACTTCTGTAGAAACTTATTAAATGTCTCTTTATTCCACCAACAATTTATATGTTTTTAAACTTTTCTGCATTGTATCAAGTATTTGATAAATGAAAAACAAAAACAAAAACAAAACAACTAATGAATTCACTCACTCTGAATTCTTAGTGACTAAAGGTACTGCCCCTTCCAGGAAAGGAGCTTTTAATGATTAACAGTGAGGCTTCAGGTACCCTGGAAGTTCAGTGCCAACTATTTTGGGGGGTCCTCACAGACATTTCATTGACCTCCAAATTACACCATATAACCTGCATTTTATTCTGTGTAGTACAAACTGGTCTGCTTACTCACAATACTCACTCTTTGGTCTATACAAGCTCCTTTAAAATAATCTATTTTTACAGCAGGAACATTCAGTATGGGCCTAGTAATGTGAATAAGCTTTGAACAAAATTAACCAAATACCAAATGCTATTGACCTTTCTGGCTTTAGCCAGTCAGCATGAAATTTAATTTATAACAATATTCCTGAAAACTGGTGAAATGCAAAACATCCTCTTTATAGGAACTAACCTACACTATGAATTGTCCCCCTTGTAAAACAGGGAGTGATGGAATATTTTAACCATAACAAAAGAAATAGCCATTATAGAACAATAACCACAAAGAAAAGGTAGTTTTCCATCTAGAATGCTTATAACCTGCAGACCAGGTTTGAGACCAGCTGAGCTAAGGATCCATCTTGCCCTTAATGAAATCTGAGCCAGATCCAGTGCATGCTGGGAGCATCACTGTTGGAGATAGCTGTGTGGCAAATGAGTTGCTTGATTCACTCAAGTGAATCTAACAGCCATTTTCCTGAACAGCTGGAGTCTTTTTTGCTGGCCTGAATAAGGTTTTAAAAACAAAAACAAAAACAGAAAACAAAACTGGTAATAGTTCTGCTTGTCCACCTTGCCAAAAATACAACTGGCAAATATATGTTTAATGAGATGCAGGATACATGGAATATATTATAGAACCATGTTCGGCAACATCTCAAGAGAAGGATAAAAGTTCTGTCTGAGCAACCATTTCTACATAGTCTTGTTGACATCTTAGGGATTGATATAAGTATCTCAAGAGACTGGGTGATAGTGATACCAGGCACAAGGCTGGCTGCCTGCCTCTTTCAAAACAAACCACTCAAAAATGAAAAGATGGTAGAAATGGAAGTCAGCTTTTATTCAGGAATACTGGTGACCTGAGGAGAAATGTTAAGCTAACCCGTCTGTCTGGTAAACCTAAAGGAGAATGGCCAGACTAAAGCCATTGCAAAGACAGATTTACTGAAGGTTTTTTAAAGAGGGGGCTAAGGGAATGGAAAGTGGGAAATGAAAAGCAGGAGGGAGGAAGACATGAGCCACAAGGTGGGGTGGGAGGTGGGTGGGGGGTTCTGTGCAAGGAGCCTGGTGCAAGGTCTAGCCAAGGCTCCATCTGGTTTCTGTTCCCATCTTTGCTGTTATCTCAAGATCTGGATAGTATGTGCCACCTTGCATGTCTGCAGCTTCCAGCTGGCTGGAAAACAAATTTACATTCATGTAAATAATGTCATCTTGCCCCACAAACAAAGTTCAAAATATCAAATAACCATGGGGGAAAAAGGGAACTCAGAGAAATGCATGCCAAGGAAAAAACCGTGTCCTTTTAAAATCTTTTAAGGCCCATGCAGTTTTAAGTCCCAACAAGGCTTCATTCCTGCTCACTCCAGTGAGAAGAGGGGAGGACAAAATCAAGTGGGTAGAGCTCTGTTTCCTATGGAATCCTTTCACTTCATCCAATTTTTAAAAATCTGTGTTCTGTAAAATGTCTTTGTTTAAAGAGTTTCACCTCTAAACAGGTGGCCTCAGCAGCGGCTATTTTACTACCCAGGGACATTGATGATGTTTAGAGATATTTTTTGGTTATCACTACTACTGGCATCAAGTTGATAGAGTTAAGGAATCCTCTCAAACATCCTACAATACACAGGACACGACAGTCCCGCACAGCAAACAATTATCTGACTGAAAATGTCAATAGTGCCATGCTTTAGAAACCCAGCTCTAAAATAGCTGTGATTTCCATAACAGCTCTAAATTCCTTTCTGAATAGCTGAAAAATATTGATTTTACAGTATGATAATTTTTATTTTTCTATGTTTTGCAGAAGAATCCAAGGACTGTTTTTTTCTTCTTTGAGAAACAGCTTGATGTAGCAAACAGACAAATGATTGAACTAGATCTGGGTTAAAATTTTAATTTTTCCATTTATTAGCTCTGGAGCCTGGGGATGTTCCCTGTTCTTTCTCATTTCTCTCTTTGAAAAATGGAGAAGAAAATACCAACTAATTGATTATTGTAGAAAATAAATAAAAAAAATATTTGCCTAGCTATTTGACTATATAAATAAGAAACCAATATAAAATTCACATACTTTGGCAGCTGCATATATAATAAAACTCTTTCACACCCACTGAGGTCATGGAAATTTAAATATGGTTGATTGACTCTGGCCAGAACACCTTCAGTGTTTTCCCCAGCTTGACTAAACTTGAAGCAGACTTCTTCCTAACTGTAGCTGTAAATCTAGTACCTCCCTTTTCTTAAAGTATTTACTTTAGAAAACTTGTAATTGCAAATTCTTTCTAAGCCTCTTTGAAATTTAATATAAATTTTCTCCCAGCCTTTTGCTAGTTTTGCAAGCCAGAAATTTCTTTCTTGGGAACCTGGGAGCTATCCCTTTGAAGTATACCATCAAAGAAGATAGCACCCTTATCTTCCAGTGTCTATGAGAATAGGAGCCTAACTTTGATGGGCACCAATAACAAACACCAATGGACCTATCATAGAGAAAAACATAAATAACAAAATGTGCTCAACGCATGCTATTGGTTAACTTCTCCTAACCAATGTCTTTCAGTGCTTTTCCACTAAGCTTATCCCAGTTCTTAAAAACCCTTCTGTCTTGGGTTTCAGTGGAGTTGAGTTTAATCTCTCTCCTGCATTGCAACAGTCATGAATAAAGTCTTCTTTGACGGTTTAACTTTGTCTTGCACAATTTTTCTTTGCCAGCTCATAGTTTCTGCTCAGCCCCACATTAAACCAGGATGAGCTAAAGATGTGTTCTACAAGGACTAGGAAAAGGACATGGAGTGGAAGACGTCACTGGGCAAGAAAGGGCACATAGCTTTATGTATGGAAGCAGGAAAGTAGAAGGCTGGCCTATCAGTATTATTAGGTTCAATTTCCTTAGAGTGAGTGCCAGCTAAGAGGAAGATTTCTGAAATTGTTGACCCTGTCCTAGAAATAGCAGCCATCTTAGAGCCCAAATTGTCCTGTAATCACACCAGGCAACAGAGTACTTTATGGGTTTGACTTTCTCAGCTAGACCGATAACTATTTATAAGAGAGCTTTACAACATTGCCCAAATTATTTTACTTCTCTTGAAATGACAGGACCCTGTATGCTTTGCAATTTAGTTTTGTAGGACCCACATGTCATATTTCATTCAACTACCTCAATAAAAGTAATATAATGTAAAAGAGNTCACACCCACTGAGGCCATGGAAATTTAAATATGGTTGATTGACTCTGGCCAGAACACCTTCAGTGTTTTCCCCAGCTTGACTAAACTTGAAGCAGACTTCTTCCTAACTGTAGCTGTAAATCTAGTACCTCCCTTTTCTTAAAGTATTTACTTTAGAAAACTTGTAATTGCAAATTCTTTCTAAGCCTCTTTGAAATTTAATATAAATTTTCTCCCAGCCTTTTGCTAGTTTTGCAAGCCAGAAATTTCTTTCTTGGGAACCTGGGAGCTATCCCTTTGAAGTATACCATCAAAGAAGATAGCACCCTTATCTTCCAGTGTCTATGAGAATAGGAGCCTAACTTTGATGGGCACCAATAACAAACACCAATGGACCTATCATAGAGAAAAACATAAATAACAAAATGTGCTCAACGCATGCTATTGGTTAACTTCTCCTAACCAATGTCTTTCAGTGCTTTTCCACTAAGCTTATCCCAGTTCTTAAAAACCCTTCTGTCTTGGGTTTCAGTGGAGTTGAGTTTAATCTCTCTCCTGCATTGCAACAGTCATGAATAAAGTCTTCTTTGACGGTTTAACTTTGTCTTGCACAATTTTTCTTTGCCAGCTCATAGTTTCTGCTCAGCCCCACATTAAACCAGGATGAGCTAAAGATGTGTTCTACAAGGACTAGGAAAAGGACATGGAGTGGAAGACGTCACTGGGCAAGAAAGGGCACATAGCTTTATGTATGGAAGCAGGAAAGTAGAAGGCTGGCCTATCAGTATTATTAGGTTCAATTTCCTTAGAGTGAGTGCCAGCTAAGAGGAAGATTTCTGAAATTGTTGACCCTGTCCTAGAAATAGCAGCCATCTGAATGTGCTCAACGCATGCTATTGGTTAACTTCTCCTAACCAATGTCTTTCAGTGCTTTTCCACTAAGCTTATCACAATTCTTAAAAACCCTTCTGTCTTGGGTTTCAGTGGAGTTGAGTTTAATCTCTCTCCTGCATTGCAACAGTCATGAATAAAGTCTTCTTTGACGGTTTAACTTTGTCTTGCACAATTTTTCTTTGCCAGCTCATAGTTTCTGCTCAGCCCCACATTAAACCAGGATGAGCTAAAGATGTGTTCTACAAGGACTAGGAAAAGGACATGGAGTGGAAGACGTCACTGGGCAAGAAAGGGCACATAGCTTTATGTATGGAAGCAGGAAAGTAGAAGGCTGGCCTATCAGTATTATTAGGTTCAATTTCCTTAGAGTGAGTGCCAGCTAAGAGGAAGATTTCTGAAATTGTTGACCCTGTCCTAGAAATAGCAGCCATCTTAGAGCCCAAATTGTCCTGTAATCACACCAGGCAACAGAGTACTTTATGGGTTTGACTTTCTCAGCTAGACCGATAACTATTTATAAGAGAGCTTTACAACATTGCCCAAATTATTTTACTTCTCTTGAAATGACAGGACCCTGTATGCTTTGCAATTTAGTTTTGTAGGACCCACATGTCATATTTCATTCAACTACCTCAATAAAAGTAATATAATGTAAAAGAGAAAACTAAAAATTCAGTGATAGAATAATGATTAGTTTTATCTAGGAATTAAAATAAAAAGCCACATTGTTTTGTATTTGGAAGAGTCTACAGAGTTCGTGTAATTCAATTATTTCAGCTCATATTCAGAAGTCAGCAAACTATTCACTGACTTCAGGCCAAATCCATAGGTTACCTATTTATGTAAAACTAAATTTTATTGAAACACAGCCATGCCCATTGGTTTAAATATCATCTGTGGATGCATTTGTAGGGGCCACCAAATGGTAGATTTCTAAGCCCCTTCATTTACTCTTGCAGCTGGAATGTGCTTGCTTGTGAAGGACCCCTAAGAGCTGGTTTTGTGGTTAATGGTTGATTGCATCTCTGGCTTCTTTAACTTTGCTGCTTGGCTGCTTTGGAGAAGCTGCCTGCTTGGATTACAAAGATCCCCTAATCACATTTTCTGCTTCTGTAACCCTGCTTGATGAATCCCCTCACCTGCTTGATGAAGCCCCCAGTTTTAGGTGACTGCCTGGATACAGGCAGAGCCAATAAAGAAACTTGCATGCCTGCTCAAGAAAGGTATAAAACCTCTGTTCTCCCTGCACTCGGGGCCCAGGAATTCAGAACATTAGTTCACCTGGGACCGCTAGCATAATAAATCATCTGATTACTCCATCTCTCTGAGTGTCTGACGTTTACTTGGTAAATTTTCCATAACACATTCTCTCTAAAAAGCAGATGTAAGTAGTTGTGACAAAAACCCTATAGCCCAGTCTAAAATGTGTATTCTTGGTCTCTTTATGGAACAAGATTTCCAACCCCCATATTAAGAGGCAGAAACAGGGATAATTATAAAACTTCTCTGGTCTGTAATGAGTAGCTTATAAGTTTTTATATTACTTATAAACTTGTCTCTATTATTAAAAATTAGATAAGAGTTCAGGTCTCTTAGGGAGCCAAGTAAATGGCACCCCTGTAGTCTTCCTGGGTTCCAGACAAGTTGAAAATCAAAACTGGGAGTTGGACCTCTAGTACCACTTCCAGGATTTTATTATGACCAGGTGGGAAGGAGTGGCTGAGTGTCAATGTCTTTGGGGCTGAAAAGTGAGCCTTAGGATTAAGCAGATTTACATACTAGACCAGGGTTACAACATTCCCCAACCCCACCAAGAGGGGCAGCAGAACTTAGAGGTGGTAGGAACTAAGCCAAACATGCCAAGTTAATCATGCCATATGTACCAATCACTCTGCTCCCCAGAGACTGAGTGAGGGAAGGCCTAGAGAAAGAACAGAAGTGTGTGGGGGGTAAATTATTCCTCTAGGAAACAGAGTGGGAGAAAAAATTTTCTTCTAATTCACTTCAAGCATAACTCTTAATGAACGAAGTGGGTGATAGGATTAGAGATGTTTTACAATTTACATATTGCTTAATTATATTCTTAATGTTTTCAAAATGAACAAAATTTACTTCAATTAAAAAAAGTAAAAATCTTAAAAATATGTAAATGATGGGATGCACTCAGGTTTTCTAGAAGATTTGTAATGATGAAGCATTAAGAACAGAAATGCTTAGTAACATTTACATTTGTAAAATTTTGTGTGAGGACAAAATTCAGGTAATTTTGAAATTCCTATTTGTTTTTGTTGTTCTGTTTCCTAGATTTTTTTCTCTTTTTTCTCTTCCCCATTTTTTAGTCCTCACAATTAGTTCACCCACCCTGAAAGCTTAAACATTACCAAATGGCAGATAAGAAGGATATAGACAATTGGTGATAGTATTAGTGCATAAAAAATATTATAGTCTCATAAATAGCGAAGTAATCTCCTCAACTTTTCTTTCTAATTTTGAGAAGCGTGGTTTTGCTCCTTATTTTGTTTAGTAACACTGCTGAAAATTTAAAAAGTATAGAATTACATTCTAAACACTGCTTCCCATTAGCTAGCATCTTTGTATTACAGAACACTGATACGTACTGATAAATTCCTTCAGAAAAAATTGTAGTCTTCTTGATAAGTAATCTCTGGTGTGCAGTTCTTCAGCATGAGGTCTAGGCTTTCCCCCACATCCTCACATAATCAATAAGAACCTAACTCAATGTTTTGCAAAAATTAATTAGTTCTCAGAACACAATGGATCCCACATTTTAGTAAAAGTGTGTTTACTTCATAGCATTACTTATGGAAAAATACATATTATGGAAGGATTTCTATTATTTGAAGAAGAGTGATGTTTACTCTTGCATAAGATAAATGTACCATCCAAGGTGGTGAAAAGCAAAACACAAGTCAAAAATAAAAAATACCCCCAAAACAAAAACGAATAGTAATATTAATTCAAGTTCACATTCTGTTGTATACTTCTCATAGCAAATTAACTAACAATGTACACGGAATCATAATCCAGTACTTTTGTACAATGTTGTGGGAAATACATCAATATAATTTAGTTTCTTCCTAATTGAATATTTTACCTGAGCTCATGGTATAAGTTGGATGAAAGAGATTAGGGAAAGTTTTACTTTGATTTATTTTTTATTTTATTCACAGACATTGGAAAAAGGCCAAGCCTTTTGCCTATTGACACATATATGATGATATCAATGCTCCCTTGTAATGCTGAATCTAAAAAACTGAAAATATACTCTCTTAGTCAGGAAAATCACAGAAGAGTAACTCTTCTGTGGATATGAATAATATAAAGAGTCAATTGAGCCATCCATCTTCATTTTAATATCAACTAGTTCCCAAACATTGAAATAATTACTATTAGTATATTAGACTAACAGAGATCCCTGGCTAAAGGTACAAAACATTTTAAACCTGCAAGCCTTCAGGAAGTTAGATACCGTTCAATTTTTGGCTCACTGTCTCTTACTAAGTAATAAGAAAACAAATTATTCTTAAAGAAAGCACTAATCCTACTCAGGATATCTTGTTACTAAAGACTTCCTTGACATTCTCTGTGTGGGTGCGTGTATGTGTGTGTTTTAAATTTTGAATTTAAGAAGTTTCCTTTATATGTATTGAGAGATTTCTTATCCCATTTGTATTGGCTGAAATTATTCTTAATGCCCTTCCCTTCGATGGTATGGCTGAGAGGATGTTACCTTTTGGCAAACTGTCACCTCAGTTAGCCTGAAGAGGAGCCTTGATTGGTAGCATAGCTGACATTCTAATCTGATCCCAGTAGGCAAAGATAGACAAGCTGTCATCCTTTCTGTAAAACTGCTGCTGTGTAAAACAATTCTGTCTGGTGGGAAAATGCTAGATTTCCCTGGAGAGGCACTACTGCGTGTGGGTTTGTATTTATTGCAGATTCACTTGATTTGGTAGATAGATTTGGATGGAAATTCTTATTATTAGTCAGCCTGATGTTTCTTTAATGTTCCTCAGTGGTATTTCCCCATAGCTATGTCTTGGCTCTGCAAACACAAAATCTCAGTTTAATGATTGGTGTCCTCCCTGGAGATTTTCATTGTCTTCCCTGCTCTGCTCCTGGAATGCTCCATAACCTTGTGGAGCAAACCAAGTCTGTGTTTAGTGCATGTTTTTTCTAAAGAATTTGAGATATTTTATAATGATCTTGTCGACTGGAGGCAAAAGAATGTTTGAATATTCAAAAGAATATGTGTTTCTCAATGGTTTGATTTCATAATTGAATTTGCTTTGCTAAAAGTACCAGAGCATGTATCACTTTGAGCAGGCAATTACATCTTCCTTGTGTTCTGCCAGTGGTCCAATTATCCTACCAGGTTTTTGGCTCACAGCTTATGGTGTCTGAATTAGAGATGATATGTGCTGAACAGTGCTCTAATGAAGAAACCTCAACATTCAATAGTTCAATCAAAACAAAAATTCATTTCTCTCTTGCACAGTGGTCTAGTGTGGGTGTGACAAGTCAGCTCCACACAACACTGATGGTGCATAAATTGATGTGCCATCTATAGATGGCATAACATTTCTCTGGTCATTGTCATTTTTCCATTAGGGAGGAGGATAAAATCAAACACTAGTCTCAGAGACTTCCTTTAAGGAAGTGAGGCAGAAGTTGCACACATCACTTTAGCTCACATTTTGCTGACAAGATCTTAGTTATCGGGTTACCTGCAAAGGGAGTTAGGAAATCTAGACATTCTGTGTCAGCCATATGCCAGCCTAAACTCCATGCTATGGACCTAAAGAGAGGCATATTTAGCTGGGTCTTCCACATTGTCTTCATCTCCCTATACTCTGTGCTCCTTTACACAGAACCAGGAGAACCATTAAGTTCCTTTTCCATTCCCTCCAAAGGACATGAAAGACTCTTTTCCCTGGGTGCACTGAACTATAGTCCTTTCTTGGCCCTATATAGAGGGTTACTCTCTCAAACCTGTCATCTTTAGAAATCTTCAGGTGAGCAATAGATTTCACATTCTGCCTTCATGTATGGCCCCACATTTCTGGGAACACCTGTCAAGTTCTTTCAACAACACTACCTATATACCCCTGTCTGCCCCCATGGCTTCACCAAGAGCAACTCCAGTGGGCCTGCAAATCTTAGTTCCAAGGTCTGCCTGCCAGGCATAGTGAGCCTGTCTCCTCATGTTGCAGGTACCTCTAATCTGTACCAATTATTCTTGCAAAGATTCCTCTCAGTGGGCTTGTGATGGTGGTGGTCAAGGTGGAGGGCATTGTCTTAATAATGTTTATTTTTCTTACAACTCCATCCATCCAACAATTCCTCTCTTTCTGCTTTCCAATTTTTTCAGGAAGACTAAGAAAGAGTTGGCTAAGGTGATGATTAGGGTTAGAGAACCTGTTGGGCAACTT
Source organism: Galeopterus variegatus (assembly GCF_000696425.1). Lineage (NCBI taxonomy): Eukaryota > Metazoa > Chordata > Mammalia > Dermoptera > Cynocephalidae > Galeopterus > Galeopterus variegatus. The sequence continues at coordinate 29,397 of NW_007730990.1, read as the reverse complement.
CTTAATAAGATCTGAGGGAAATTTCTGGACCGAGTTGTAGACTGTGGGGAATTTATCTCCCCTTCCTCCTCAGTTTTGATAGCTAATTGACAATTCTGGGACAAAAATAGTCCTATTCAAAATACTTCCTTCTCTTAGATCCATACATTATCTTATGTAGTTGTCATCATAGCATAGACCCAACTTTTAGTCAGCATTTGGCAATCATTCAATAACTGCACAATATTCCATTGTATTATCTTCAGTGATTTTATAAAATATTATTACTAATGTCATGTTTTTTATAGAAAGTTCAGAAGTTACAAAGAAAGTCGGTCTATTTTGTTATCACTCTTTATACAAACTGATGCTTTATGTGATTTATAAACTATCTAAATAATGAAAAAAAACATTAAAAAACAGAACCCATGAGTAATGGCTACATCAAAGAATAGTTACATTTTGACTAAACCTCTACTGGTGACACTTTAAAATGTTTAATTAAATAGAAAATGGTGTTAAGTGTAGAACAAACATGATTATAAAGAAATTGAAGTTAAGTATAGAAGAAAAGCAAGTAATACACCGTGTCTAAATTCATGTCTGTAAACAAGTAAACTGTGTCCTACAACATTGTAATCCCTCACAGTGATGGTAAATTTAATAAAGCTTAGAGAAGAGAATAGTATAAATATTATAATAACCAAAGTATGAGAGAAAGGTGTATTCCTAACATACCTGAAAAATAGTCCTGTATTGAATTCCTGACAAAACTCTAAAATACATTTTTGGTTTTATTGAATGTCTGCATTATATATAATTTTTACATCTTGAACTTTTAAACACGAGCATCTACATTAAAAGTATACAACTGAATGAATTAAAATAAGGCAAACACCTGAGTAACCACCACCATGTCCGGGAATAGAAACTTATCAGCAACCCACAACCCCTCAATGTGCCACTCCCAACCAAACCTCCTTTCTTCTCCTGAAATAACTAGCATCTTGATTTCTATGGAAATTATCTTAAATTTCTTTACAGTTTTGTCACCCAAATGTGCATGTCTACTCTCTGTAGCTGATTGTTTTACAAGGTTTGGAAACTTGTACTGCTGAGTAGTATTGATTGCATTGTATATATACATATATATCTTATTTTGTTTATCCATTCATGTGTTGATAGACATTTGTTTCCAGTCTTTGGCTATAACAAATAAGGCTGCTATCAACATTAACGTACAAGATTTTGTATGGGTATATGGTTTTATTTTCTGTGATAAATACTTAGAAGTAGAAAGTCTGGATAGCGTGTAGGTATGTGTTTAGCTTTTAAGAAACTGCCTAACTGTTTCCAAAGTGATGGTAGCATTTTACAACCTTACCAGCATAAAGTGCAAACTCTAGTTTCTCTATATCCTTGTCAGCACTTAGTATTGTCAGTCTTCTCAATTTTCATCATTCTGATAGGTGTGATATGGTATCTCATTGTAGTTTTAATTTGCATTCCTTTAATGGCTAATGATGTTAACCTCCTTTCATGTGCTTATGTTGTCACACACAGATCTTATTTAGTAAAGAATCTGTTATTTTTGCCCATTTAAAAAACTGAGTTATTTATTTTCTATTACTGAGTTTGGAGAGTTCTTTATATGTTCCAGAAAGAAGTTCTTTATCAGAATGATTTAAAAATATTTTCTTCCAGGTGGTTGCTTCTCTTTTCATTATCTTACAACGTTATTAGAAGAGCAGAAGAAATTAATTTGGGTGAAGTCCAATTTATCAATTTCTTCTTTTTTTTGGCACTATGAAGGACAAACTTTTATTACATAATAGCTAATATTTAAACAAGAGTTCACTATGTGTGAATCCCTGCTAAAAACACTTTGTACATACGAACTCATTTAATCTTTGTGACAATCCTATAAAATAGATACTGTTATTATCCCCATTTTACAAGTGAGGAAACAGATGCCCAAAAGATTTAAGTAATTTGCCCAGGTTCATACAGTTATTAGTAAGGGGCAGAGGCTAGATATGAACTCAGGTAGTCTATGCATTATGCTTTTGGTGTCACATCTAAGAAACCTTTGCCTTATCAATGTCACAAAGATTTTATCCTAAGTATTCTTCCATAATATTTATGACTTTATGTATTATATTTAGGTACATAATTAATTTTGAGTTAGCTTTTGCATATTGTGTTATATTATTCCAGCACCATTTATTTAAAAGATTCTCCTTTTTTCTATGAACCGTCTTTGTATTTTTATCAAAAATCAGTTGTACATGTGTGTGAAGGTCTATTTCTATACTATCTTCTGTTTCATTGATCTATTTGTCTTCTATCAAAGAAGCTCAATTAGATTAAGGTTCAATTTATATTGATGATATATAAATTGATATATAAATTTTTACGAGTTTTTCTTTTTGTATTAGGAAGCACACAGCAGCATGGTTCAGTATGGTAGCTACTACACACATGGCTATTAAGTCCTTGAAAGATGAGCTCGTGTGAATTGAACTATAATATTAGTGTAAAATTCACACTGGAATTTAAGGACTAGTACATTTTTTAACATGGTTACTAGAAAATTTTTAATTACTTATTCGGTCTTGCATTATATTTCTTCTGGACAAAGGTGACTCATAATGTCTGGTTGTTTCTTCTTTTGTACAATGTCAGAAGCCACTGAGTCTTAATCACTTGACACATTAATTTATTACAGTTGGCCAAATAATGATATTACAATTCTATCAGACATTTTTCCAAGGAGAACTATTCCCACTTAGTGAGGATTGACATGTCAAGGCCATGATCTGAATGTTAGGCAAGCTCATTGCTTCTGGCTTGGTTGCTGTTTCCAATTCAGGATTAATGATAAGGTATTTATTTAGCTTCTTCTATCTATATTTATACATTTTTTTTCCTCCCACAGAGAGAATCTTGCATCTCACAGGTATCCTTACTCATAGAATTATAATATCATATAATTACTGATTCCTTTTGTCTCATATTACAAAAGAAAAATAGTTTCAGAATCACACCACCATAATTAGCATTAAAATGATTGCTAAAAATAGTTAAAAGATTTTTGGCAATATGGGCTCCCCATTTTTTATAGTTTTAATTTAATGTGTATTTTTATATTTTCATTTCAATGTGTCTCTGAGTATTCCTGGGTTTCTGAATCTCATTCTCTAGAAGATTCCAAAGATGAGCTCATGTGAAAAAGTTACCTGAGTTTTAACACATCAATAGAGGTTTGCTGGGCACTTTATACTACTTGAAGATCAATTTTGCTGAATATAAATCTGTTGCTCACTTTTTTCTTTCCTTGTTAAGTGTTTCAGACTGATCTATCTTCTTGAATTAACTGTATTCAACTGCTGTTAGATTATCCAAACTCCTCCCAGTCTCATCTGCTGTACTTAAGTTGGTTTGCTTAGCTTTCAAGTGGGTACTTGTTAGTTATTTTATAGTTCTCAGGTCTGTCAGTTATCCTTTTTCATTCCTTTGCTTCCTTTTGCACAGGGATGGATTCATGGTGATATCTAGTCACCTAGTCATTTTGGAAATACTCACCTTAGGATTTTAGTTTTTCTATCTGTGTAGTAAAGTAACCTTACCCAAAGATAGGTCTGGCCTTTGCTCTCAGCTCCCTGGAGGTGATCCTCTAAGCCCTTGGAATGTCCTGCCTGATAAGAGTGGGTTTGTTTACCTGGGAGCCTTGGAACAAGCTCACAGTCTATCTGTGTGATTCTTGGGGGTTTGGGGCCATGGGTATCAGATCTATCTCCAGAAAAGCTGGAGTCTTAAGTTAAGCCATGTGAATAGCCAACCATATCTGTGTAACCAAACCCCAATAAAAACTCTGGACACCAAAGTCCAGATGAGATTCCCTGATTAAAAATAAATTGAGGGTCGAGCCCATGGCACACTTGGGAGAGTGCGGTGCTGGGAGTGCAGCAGCGCTCCCTCCGTGGGTTCGGATCCTATATAGGGATGGCCGGGGCGCTCACTGGCTGAGCGTGGTGCGGCCGGTCTCACGAAAAGACAAAATAAATAAATAAATTAATTAATTAAAAAATAAATTGAGCATATTGCCACATGTTTTTGCTGGAAGAATTTAATGCTGTTTATGATTCCTCTCGGAGAGAAAAACTGGAAATTCCACCTGTGGTACTTTCCTGAACACTGCCTCATGCATTTCTTCCCTTGATTGATTTTAATCTTTATTATCAGTATAACTGCCTTTAGTGATTTCTATGAGTCCTCCCAGTGAATTATTGAAATTGAGAGTGGTCTTGGGGACCCCCAAACTTGCAATTGGTGTTAAAAGTGAAAGGTGGTCTGATAGACTATGCCTAAACTTTGCACTGTCTTTATTGTCCTCTGTGTTTATGTAGGAGATGCAGGGAAATTAAAATGCTGTGTTGCCACTACCACTGTCTTCTGAGACTCATCTTATGCTTCTCTTAATGAAGATTTTAAAATATAAATCTGCACTATATATTTTGTCCTACTGTATATATGGTCCTATCATAATAATTCAAAGCATATGTATACCATAAGTAAAATTATAGCCAATAACAAACTTGTAAAATTCCTGCAAAATTTATATTAGTAGGCTAGTATCCCTAATATATAAAGTCAGTTAATGAATCAATAAGAAGTATATAAAATGTTACTATAAAAAAATGACCATAAAACATTAACATGCAGTTCAAAAAAGATATTAAAATGAGCTATAAACAATAAAACAAATGTTTAATATTGCTGCAATCAAAAATATAAAATAAATATTACACATTTTATATTAGGAAAAATGAAAAACATTGGCAGTGCCAAGTATAATAATGGGTATTGTCTTCAACTAACAATTCTGTGTTTTAACTAATTGTACAGGCATGTAACAGTCTGCATGCAAAGATACTTATTTAAGAGTTGCTTATGTTTGTGATAAAGTGAACACACCTTAAATAGTATTAAAGAATGATGCTATTAAAATAATTATATATATGAGAGTATATATACATATTTGTTAGCATTAACATATGAAGAGGTACACAGCAAAGAGCTGAAAAGAGAAAACAGGAAACAAAAAGTGTGATCCCATTCAAACAATATGCTTCGTGTGTGTGCATGGGTGTGTGTGTGATATCTCCTTTGCTTAGGACAATGTGTTTGAAAGGTTGTTTATTAAAAATTTAAGAATACTTATATGTGATTTTACTTTTTTTCCTTCTATTCATGTAGTACCTACATTTTCAGAATAAATGTTATTTTATTAGTTGAAAAATAATTTTATTTTCTAAACTCTCAGTATGACTCTCCTATTCTCCTTTTCTCTCTCACTTTGTCTTCTTTGAAGGCCTCCCTGCCCAGCATTGCCCCTCATTTATTACTCCCCATTTTTCTCTCTCCTGGTTCTTTCACTTTACTCTGCTTTTCTTCAATAGAAATATGGCTGCCAAATTAGCTAAGCCAAATATGATTGTTACACAGCCATAGAATGTTAGAATTGCTAAGTTATGAACCCTGAAGATCATAGTCATGCATTTAAGAATATTTGGTGACACGATTTATTGGTCACTGAATGAAACATTTTGATAATTGCCATAAAAATTCTCTGAATCTCATGTAATATATTATTACAGAAATATCGACATTCTGCTTGATCATAATGCTTGCGAAACACAGTAGACTGAATAATGATCCTCAAAGATATCAGGTCCTAATCCCTGGAACCTATAAATGTTAATTTATTTGGAAACAGGGGTTTTGCAGATGTGATTAAGATAAGGATTTTAAAATAAACAGATTATTCTAGATTATCTGGGTGGCCAGAAATGAATCACATATATCCTTTTAAGAGGGAGACAAAGGGAGATTTTAGACATACAGAAGAGGAAAAGGAAAAGGCAGTGTGATCCTCTGGGAAGAAATAAGAGTGATGCAGCCACAAGACAGTGTGGTGGCAGTCACCAGAAGCTAGAAGAGGCAAGGAATGGATTGTCCTCTAGAGCCTCCAAAGAGAGCACAGCCTTTGCAACACTTTCATTTTACCCCAGTGATACTAATTTTGGACTTCTGGCCCCCAGAGCATCAGAGAATACAGATACTCCTCCTCAACTTACAATGGGGTTACATCCTGATAAACCCATTGTCATTTGAAAATATTTTCAACCATTTTCAAGCATATCTTTCACACCATTGTAAAGTTAAAAAATTTTAAGTCAGAGATCATCTGTAAATATCTGTTGTTTTTAGCCACCACATTTGTTATCATTTGTTGTAGCAGCCACAGGAAGCTCATCCACATGGCATATTATTTCAGGATCTTATGGGTTTGCTAATGAAATCTCTCATCCTGGAAAAACTATATACGTAAAATACATTTTGTCACTTACCATACTTACATTCATTTCAAAACTGAGCTAACATGTTGACCTATTATTTAGCCTTCTTTGGAACAGCACCTATGGCATTTTAATAGGTAGAATCAAATGCCCTCTAAAATGTGCTTTCATAGGGACTCTTCTACATTTTCATTACAGTATTTGTTTTGTTGTATCATTCATAACATGTCCATATCTGTTTCTCCATCCTTTTCCATATTGTAACTCCCTCTAGAGCATACTCTGTTTTATATACTGGTGTCAAAATCCTAGAATTTGACTTAATAGGATTTAATAGTAACCACATAGATGAATACTACATCTATAGTCCCATGTGCATGTTAAGCTCTAAAAACTACTAGTTAAATGGAATAAATTGGTTTGTAAGATTTTATGCCGGCACTAGGTTGCTCTAAGGCTGAGCGAAAATTACGTTGTATGTTGTTCTGAGTTCCCTTCAAGTAGTCACAGTCCAGATACTTCTGGGAAATGTTTCAAAGAACAAGCCTCAGACACACGCTTTTAAATTTTTATATCCTGGATCCTAGAATAAATTCAAAGTCTGTGAGGTGTGTCATTGATTCAACAACAATAACCTGAGTTCATTTTGACCACTCTAGAAAGACAGTCACATACTATTCCAGTTCATATTAGCTTCTATGATCTCTAAAATTCTAACTGATTATTTTTACATGTATCTCATTGCTCCGTATGAATTTGTTGTATAAATATAATTTATCATACAGGTATACAGTCATTGTTTCCATGGCTTTTATCTATTTTACAGAAATACTGTTTCCTCAACATTATTTTGTGATGCTTCATTTATCATTTATCACACTAAATTTTTATATGTAGTCTATTTTATAACTTTCTATTATGATTTTTTCTTCCAACCATCACACCGTCTGAGAATTTTTTGTTTTATGATAGATTTTAATATCCTCAATATTTTATTTTATTCATTTTTTATCTTTTAAATACTGCATTAGCAAATTTTATTTTTTTGAAAGTATTTTATTGAAACATAATTGATTATACATATTTGTGGGGTACAGATGTGAATATCAATACGTGTGTACATTATGTGGGGATTAAATCAGGAAAATTAGTATACTCATGTTTACAAGACATATCAATCTTTGTAACCATTAACCAATTTCTCACTAACCCCCTTCCCCTCCCCATTTCCCACATCTAATAACTGCAATTCTCTTCTCTTTTTTTTTTTGAAAGTTCAACATATTATTGTGATCTTTCTAACTCTCACTTATGAGTGAGGGCATGCAGTATTTCTCTTTCTGTGCCTGCTTACTTCACTTAACATAATTTTCTCTAAGGACCATTAACCAATTTCTCACTAACCCCCTTCCCCTCCCCATTTCCCACATCTAATAACTGCAATTCTCTCCTCTTTTTTTTTTGAAAGTTCAACATATTATTGTGATCTTTCTAACTCCCACTTATGAGCGAGGGCATGCAGTATTTCTCTTTCTGTGCCTGCTTACTTCACTTAACATAATTTTCTCTAAGTTCCCCATAGTGCTGCAAATGGAAGAATTTCATTCTTTTGTTATGGCAGAGTAGCATTCTACTGAGTACATATACCACATTTTCCTTATCCAGTCATCTGTTAATGGACATTTAGGTTGGTTCCAACTCTTGGCTATCGTAAATAGAGCTGTGATAAACATGGGAGTACAGATATCCCTCTGACATGATGATTTCCATTATTTTGGGTGTATATCCTGCAGTGGGACTGCTGGCTTGTATGGTAGTTCTATCTGTGGTTATTCAGGGAACCTCCATGCTGTTTTTCCATAATGGCTGTACTAATTTACAGTCCTACCAACAGTGTGGGAGGGTTCCTCTTTCTCCTATCCTTGTCAGCATTTGTTATATTCTGTCTTTCTGATAATAGCCAGTCTAATTGGTGTGAGATGATATCTCATTGTGGCTTTGATTTGCATTTCCCTGATGATTAGTGAGGTTGAGCATTTTTTTCATGTGTCTGTTGGCCATTTTTATATCTTTCTTTGAGAAATGCCTATTTAGCTCCTATAGTGGATTGAGTTATGTCCCCCCCAAACTCCCTGGCACTTGAATTGTGTCCACCACATTTTATGTATTAGAAACTTAGCCCCCACTGTGACTGTTAAAAGGGTGGAAAATCTTATTATGGTAATTGAAAGGTAGACCCTTGAAGAGGTGATTGGATTATAGGACCATGCAGTAATGAGTGGATTAAACATGGTGGTCAGGAGTGTGGTTCTGAGGGATTTAAAAAAGAGGAGGATCTGTTTCTTGCTCTCTGTGCTTCCACCATCTTGCAATTTGAGACCCCTGGGTCACTGTCACCACCACCAGATGGACTATGGACTTCCGGGTCTCAGAAATTGTAAGCAACAAATTTGATTTTCTTTATACATTACCCAGTTCTATGTAGTTTGTTATAAGCAAAAAAATGGACTAATACAGCATCTTTGCCCATTTTTTAATCAGTTTCCTTGGTTTTTAAGTGTTAAGTTATTTGAACTCTTTGAATACTCTGGATATTAATCCCTTGTCAGATGTGTGGTTTGCAAATATTTTCTCCTACTCTGTAGGTTGTCTTTTCACTTTGTTAGTTGTCTCTTTTGCTGTGCAGAAGCATTTTAGTTTGATCTAATCCCATTCGTTTATTCTTCCTTTTGTTGCCTATACTTTTGGGGTCTTATTCATAAAGTCTTTGCCTTGTCCTACATCTTGAAGTGTTTCCCCTATGTTTCCTTTTGAAGTTTTAAATGAAATACCTAGGAATCAATTTAACCGAGGAGATGAAAGATCACTACAACAAGAACTGCAAATCACTCTGAAAGAAATTAGAGGACATGAAAAGGTGGAAAGACAATCCATGCCCTCGGATTGGAAGAATTAACATGGTAAAAATGTTTATACTACCCAAACAATCTACAGGTTCAATAAAATCCCCATCAAAATACCAATGACAATCTTCACAGAAATAGAAAAATCAATCCTAACATTCATATGGAATGAAAAGAGATCCTGAATAGCCAAGGCAATCCTAACAAATGAAAGAAAGAAAGAAAGAAAGAAAGAAAGAAAGAAAGAAGGAAGGAAGGAAGGAAGGAAGGAAGGAAGGAAGGAAGGAAGGAAGGAAGGAAGGAAGGAAGGAAGGAAGGAAGGAAGGAAGGAAGGAAAGAAAGAAAGGAAGAAGAAAAAAGAAAGAAAGAAAGCCAGAGGCATAATACTCCCTGACTTTAACTGTACTGCAAAGCTATTGTAACCAAAATAGCGTGGTACTGTTATAAAAACAGACACTCGGATCAATGGAACAGAATAGAAACCCCAGAAATAAATCCACATACTTACAGCCTACTTATCTTTGACAAAGGCACCAAGAACATACACTAGGGAAAAAGACTGCCTCTTCAATAAATGGTGCTGGGAAAACTGGACATCCATATGTGGAAGAATGAAACTTGACCCGTACCTTTTGCCATAAACCATAATAATTCAAAATGGATTAAAGACTTAAATATCCTCAATATATTAAAGTTTACCCATACTGCAATAAATGAGAAACATTGCCTTTTAAGAGATGAATGTAGCAATGTACCTCTACACCCATCACTATTTTTACTGTTTGTGCAGTTTACCTTATATATGATTAGAATATTATGTTTTGAAATATAACATTGATATAATAAAATATAATAAAGTTATATTTTTAATTTAAAAATGCAAATTAAGTCCCTTTCATCTATATACTTTATGTTTTTTTTCAGTTTATTTTTCTTTTTTTTTTTTGTCTTTTTCCGTGTCCAGCAATGGATTGCAACCCTCAGTGTTGCCCCCGTACCGGACCGGGGACCGGCAACGGGATCGCAACCCTCGGTGTTGCTCC
>NW_007730990.1:11025-18110 GCF_000696425.1 Galeopterus variegatus | reverse complement strand
CTCAGCCAGTGAGCGGGAACCGGTCTGTATGTGGGATCCGAACCCTCAGGCGGGAGCGCCGCTGCGCTTCCCAAGCGGCGCACTATCTAGTGCGCCACCGGGCCGGCCCTTCAGTTTATTTTTCTAAACAATTGTTTTTTCTTTCCACAATCAGTGAATATATATTTTTACATTTTGCCTTTTTAAAAATCTTACTGAATATACCATAACTATTTTTCATGGAGTTTCCTATGTTTAAAGTCATAATTTAAAATTGTTACCTAAACTGCTTTTAAATGAATGCTTGTTCATTGATACTTGGCTATTCCTAATTTTACATTTGAAATAGCATGATTAACATCTGGTTTTATATATTTTTTATTGAAATGCTCTCATTACCTCTGTCAGCCTTGTAAATATCTACTCATTCTTTAAGACTCAATTTAAGCATAATTTCTTTCATATAAAATTTGTGTGAACCCAAAACTCTAGGTGGTTCTTCCAGCAGAGTTTGGCATAATTTTTCTGTCCTCTGTTAATCCTGTGTGTATTTCTTCAAACATAATACTGAGCTATAACTGGCTTTNAAAAATATTCAGTTTGTTACTATAGGCTTATAGAATCATAATTACACATTTGGAAGAAATATTACAAAGTGCTTCATTCAATCACTATCTCCAAATTTTTTGTTTTTAAACAGGGAAAGTTAATTTAAAGAAAATGACCCAAACTACATGATTGGTTTGTAGATAAGGAAGAATCTTACCTGACATCCTTTTACTTAAAAAGTAGGCACTTAGATGAACTACAAATCTATTATTTTCCCATACCAACTCATGATAATGAAATAAATTTAATTTTTACTTTTCTGTTCTCTATGCATAGTGAAATAGTTATATACTGATCGGAAAATGTTCCATATGGCTTTGGGGAATGAGAAAATATGCCTAATCAAGTCTGGATCTGGTTAAGAAGATTTTGAAGCAGAAGGTTGAAAATCCCAACAGGATTCTTCTTTTAGTTGCCTATGACAAGCACAGGAAAAAATTATATAATTTTCAGATGGACGATAAAGAAACTGTAGAGGGAACAGAACAGTATCTCTAGCCACAGAGTTTCTCAAAGTAAAAAATGCCTCAGGACAAAGGTTCAATCCAGGGCAGTGCCAATAAAATGTGACCACAGAATTAAGATAAAATCCAGGGTGGGTTCAGAAGACTTTAGCAATATTTATGGCAAAACCTCATAGGCCCTCTCAGCTAAACAAAAAGGCTTTTAAGACTCTTAAAGTTGTTGCCCCCCAGTACTCTGATTCATTGCCCCAAATAGAGAGAAGTCTGGCTTTTGTAGATGTGGCTTTGGGTAGTGGAGTGGATTCTAAGTTTGTGCATACAAAACCCACAGAATTCTTAAAAGGATTGTATCAGCTTGAACTAAAAGTGACAGAGAAAATTCAAAATATAAGCAAAAACACTGAAACACTTAGTTGCAAACATGGCTCAGAGGTTGGAGCCGAGAGCTGGAGAGAAACACTACCAGTCATGAAAACAGGCCCTCATCCAGGAACATTTCCTGTCCCCAGAGCAAGAGGAACTGGTGACAAGGAGCCAGTTGGATATCACGATTGGTGTGAACCAGTGACCGTCCTGTGCCTCCCATTTCCCCTTACTTTGATAGGCACTTCTGTGTGCATCGTGTGCTGTATCTGTTGAGGGGTGGGTGGTGTGAAGCAGATTCACTGTGCACTGACTACCAGCTTCTCAGAGTTCAGTGAGAGAGAACATACTCATGTATGTTCAAGTTTCATGAGTGGACTTATTACCTACAGATAGATAGCAAGGGACGACAGACGCCTAGGATTTAAGTGTGTAGATCCCCTAAGACTCAGACAGTTGCTCAGAGTGGATGGAGTACTGCACATGCTGCACTTGTGCCACAGATAAGGGACCCAGAAAAGAAGCCTTGCCCTGGGTTAAGTACCTGGGGGGTCACATGAGACACTGGGCTAAGGTATTGAAGGACATCATGTTGAGTTGGGGAAAAGGGATGGAGCAGGATTGGGCTGTTCCTGCCAGCTCCCCTTTTATCTCAGGATATTGCATCCCCAGCACATGCTGCAGTTATTCTTGAGAACTACAAGCAAGAGAGGGGGAAAAACTAGGTCAGCCCAAGACCATCCAGAAAATTGTCTTGCACATAGAAGAACTTGTCCATTTAGTTTCCAGGTCTTCAGAATGAAAATAACCATAGTCACAGAGTGGCACCCAAAGATGTGAATCAAAACAATCTGGACTTTTAAAGATATGATCCTTGATGCTGAGCCAGAGTCTTCATGGAATCAGACTCTGATTGGAAGGATTTAGGAGGGGGTATGTTATGGGTTGAATTGTGTCTTCTAAAAGATATGCCGAAGTCCTAACTGCTAATGCCTCAGAATATGACCTTATTTGGAAATAAGGCCATTGCAGATGTAAATAGTTAAGATGAGGTCATACTGAAGTAGGGTGGGTGAGCCCTCAATCCAGTGCGACTGGTATGCTTTTAAGAAGGCAAGAGACCAGTAGGGAGAAGATGACCAGGTGATGACGGAGGTAGAGATTGGAATAAAGTATCTATAAGCCAAGGAATGCCAAGGATTTCTGGCAAACTTCAGAAGTTAGAAGAGGCAAGAAAGAATACTCCTCTTCATGTTGCAGAGGGAGCCTGGCCCTGCTGACACCTTGACTTCTCACTTCTAGCCTTTCAAACTCTGAGACAGTAAATTTCTGTTTTAAGCCTCTCAGTCTAAGGCATTTTGTTACACTAGTACTAAGGAACTGATCAGGATGTGTCTATATTTGCCTGTGGGAAGGATGTAAATAATTTGTGGCCAGAGGGAGAACTATGGTAGATTAAAAGTAGGTATAGATTTTTTGCCACACCTCTCAATGGGAGGTATAACTTATTCCTTCTCCTTTTGAATCTAGGCTGATCTTATGACTTTATTTGATCAATAGAATGAGAAGGAAATGATTCTGTATAATTTCAAGGACTGGGCCTTAAGAGATCTTCAGCTTCTACTTTTATACATTAGAATATTCTCTTTGAACATATTGAGAGCAGCTGAAGTCAGAGAGAAAGTCAAGATGTAGGAGAAAGAAGGGGATCTGGCTGACAGCTCTGCCTGAGCTCCATGCTGATGCTCCAACCAGCCAAAGCTCAGGAAGTTTACAGCAGAAACACCCACATGAACAGTCAAGCTAGACTCTTGAAGGATAATAAGTGATTTTTGTTGTTGTAAGCTACTGGATTTTGGGTGTTTTCTTTTGTAACAACAGTAACCCCCCAAATCTTCATTTTTCGAGTACTTATGTGTGGAGTATGCATAAAGCAAATGTACTTCACCGGGCCTGGTTTTCCAAAGCCTTGCAGTATCAAGTATTGACCTTGCAAAGGACAGAAAATTTTCCCCAGGCTATAGTCTCTGTTGTAAGATAAGGAATTGTAACACAGCAAGGTTGCTGGCTCAAAGACAGACAGGTTACTGATTGATATGTAAAGATACTGGGAAATTGCTGTAAGAAGAGAATGTTTGCTAAAATCAAGCTTTTGTTAGTAGACCGACTTAATTGCATTATAGAATGTCACCATGCTTTTCTTACTGAATGTTACCAGCTTCTGTTGTTAAACTTGATAAACTGTACTTAGAAGCATTATAGAATGTCACCTTGCTTTTCTTACTGAATGTTACCAGCTTCTATTGTTAAACTTGATAAACTGTACTTAGAAAAAAACCCCACCTATGTTCTCTTCCTGTAACTTCCTAGTCTGGAGAATAAATGCAGGAAGAGAACCCCAATTTGTTAATTTCCCAAATGGAAGGAATGCCTCTGTCTTGAGGATTCCAGGAGATTAACCCTTGTTCAGGGCTTCTCACTGCTCAGAAGAGATGGGTTTTGAGTAATCTTTGGCAGCTCTGTCACCCAGGGGAAAAGGGGTGACAAATCTGTGAGAGGCAAAGCAACACTTATGTATCAGATACTGTGCTGGCACTTTACATTCATTATCTCATTTAGCCATTATATGACCATAATTTATACGTTAGATACTATTCCCACCTTAGTTAGATATGAAGAAATTGAGACTCAGTGAGGTTAAGTTAGAACATTTCCAAGATTAGAAAGGGACTGAGAAAGAAATCCTACCAAGATATACTAGAAACAAAAGCCTGTGTATTTACACAATTTAGTATAAGTTGCAGGACCTTGGTGAGTCATTGACTCTGTTTGTGAAAGCTTTTCTCATTTCACAAAACACAACTGATGAAACATTCACTGTCTAATTTACAGTTTTATTTGGATGATCTTAAGGCATATGTAAAGTACCCTGTGTAGCCTAAAATCTGATATATATATATATAGCGTGATACTATTATTTAAAATTATATCTTAGCTGCAAGTGTAAAGCATAAGAACTTTTGTTTTGAATTGAAAACGAGATGCTTCTGTTTAAATTTGTCATTAATACACTTACTGTTTCTTTAATTTTCTGTATCTATTTTGCCATCGGTATTGGTGAGAGGAGCTACATGTAAGAACAAAATAATCCTGCACCTACTCTTACTGAATTCATTTCATTACGCCACATCCCTATCTTTTCTAAAGCTAAATTACCAGGCTGGAGGCATTTGTGAGGTATTAAAACCCACACTCACCTTCACAGCTGCATCAGTGTTAGGATGTTGGCAAGGAGCATAACTCAAAGGAGAGGAGTGTGTCCGGTAGCCAATTGAAACTTGGTACTAAGGATATGTTTTTTTCTGCTTGTTCCCAGGAGGCAGGTGTTCACTGAAATATATTCACCAGGGGAGTATTTTTTTTTTTTTTTTTAGGAAGGCAATCACCTTAAGAAGCACCGGTTTTACAGTTTTCAACTGCAACAATATTAGACGATATATTCACCCATTAAAGGCCAGTGTTTTTTCTTAGCACCTCTTTGGTGCCATGGTTCAGCTTTATAAAAATAAAATAGCATCGACCTTTTGACTAAAGTGGTTATTATTTAATGAGGGAAATAGGTCAAATTTTACATATGTGTATGTTTATAGATTCATTTATAAGTATAGATATAGAAAGAGAGATAATTAAATCAATGATGATATAATCAGAGATATATCATAATAATAGTCTCTCACTAATGCAATTCTGTTAGATTTTCCTCCTGAACTGGCTCTTTCCTCTTGTCTAAGCCTAAGGATCAACTTAATCACCTTGAGGTTGAGAGTCTCATGCAGTCAAGCTTCAAGCTGACGTCCTTCTACTCTCTACATGTATCTACTGTGATATTCAAAATGGACTTCACATTGTCTCTCAAAAAAATGATGTGCAATTTTCCCTGTGTGCTTTTGTGCCCACCACTGGATTCTCCTGGCCTGGAACAACTTATTTGCTTCTCTATACTTGTGCAAGACAAACTGAACTCAAGCTCCTTAAAGGCTGCAATAAATGTTCTCTCATTCTGTGATTTTTTTCCTTCTCTGAAATTGTGTAGCACTCATCGCCTCAACTGCTCTCTTGGCATCTTGCCTCACATTTTTCCTTACTTATCATTTTATGTATGGATCCTGATGCCCCAAAGAGCTTGTCAGGCCTTTAAGGGCAGAAACCGTGTCTCATAACTATTTATCTTCATTGCCAAATACAGAAAGCCCTGTGGGTAGTGTGCTCCTGATTAATATTTGAAACTAACAATTTTAACAAATTTTAGTTATGCACAGATCCTATGTTGCACTTAAGTTCCAGGTCTGTCACAGTCTTGGCATTAGTATTTTTATTTGTTATGACTATATGTTATCATAGGCAAAGCAACTGTACACATTTCAGCCCAAAATAATTTTCCTTGTAATGAATCTACTGTTAATTCAAAGCCAACAGGAAGAATTTTCAACAAAACAAGAAGATATTTACAAAAACAGCAGAGCTTGATTGAGCTCAGGCTAAAGGGCAATTGTACGAGAAGAAAAAAATTGAGACTGGAAACACTATGAAAACTAACCTCTGATTGGTAAAATTTAGATTTTAAAAAAAATCTCATTATATGTGTCCTTTTTCAGGAGGGCCTAACCACTTTAAGGTTTGTGCTGTTCTTCTTATAGATTGAGCTAGAATCGATGGAGAATTGTCTGCTTCCTTCTTTCTTGAGACAGTTTATTTCTCTGTATATAGGTGTCAGACTTATATTTAATATTCTCTTCCTCTAAGAACCAAAACCTTAGCTGCAATCTCATTCCCACTTTAAAACTCACTGTCTTATTAATGACTACCCACATAAGAATTCCTTAATAAACCATTCTAATGTGATGTGAAATGCAGAATAATGGCTCCCCCAAGTTATCTACATTCTAATCCTTGGAATCTTTGAATAGATCACATGGCAAGGGGGAATTAATATTGGAGCTAGAATTAAGGTTGCAAATCAGCCGATCTTGAGATGAAAAATTGATACTGGATTATTTGGGTGAGCCCCATGTAATCACAAGAATANATCTTGAGATGAAAAATTGATACTGGATTATTTGGGTGAGCCCCATGTAATCACAAGAATACTTGTACATGGAAGTGGGAGGTGGAAGAGAGAGAACCAGAGAGATGGTAGCACAGAAGAGATTCAGACAGAGGTTTCTGGCTTTGAAGATGGAGGAATAGTCCCAGAGTCAAAAACATGGGCAGCCTCCAGAAGCTGAAAAAAGCATGGAAATAAGTTTTCCCTTAGAGCTTTCAGAAGGATTTCAGGTCAGTGAGACCCCTTTATGACTTCTGACCTCCAGAATTGTTAGATTATATATTTGTGTTGTTGAAAGCCACTTAATTCATGGTCATTTGCTATATCAGCAGTAAGAAGGTAATAAAGAAGGTAATTTCATTGATAGTTCAGTCTCTCAACAATGGGAAAGGAACAAAACCACAGTTCCTGTTTCGCAAAAGGTCTTTTATGGGGTAGCATCTTCTTCTTAAATACCAGTTTCTCACTCTCAGCTTAGTGCTTCCAACTCTTCAAAGTTCTTTCACATCCATTATCTTACTAAAATTTGACATTGTGGCTGCCCAGTTGGTATTACGAGGATTATT
>NW_007730990.1:0-10434 GCF_000696425.1 Galeopterus variegatus | reverse complement strand
ATTATTGGCATTTAACTGATGAGCAAATTGAGGATGCAGAGGTTCAATAACTCACACTGATGACCCAGTAGAGGAGACATAGCGAGTCTAAAACCAAGAGTAGGGAGAAATGAAACAAACATCTGGAATCTCAAATAGCATTTGCTCTTTATTTCAAAGTCATCTTAGAATGAATATACCCCTCCGTCATCTTTTTGTACCATTGTGGAATTTTTCCCACACTTAGTGTTATTAGTTACATTTAGAAGATAGGAGAGAGATCATTTATGTAGAAAATCTTAAAAGCTAGAAAGGAAAATGAATAATTTGTAATGATCTGTAGTAATTTTAGAAATTATACAGAGGCCCCCTTTTAAAGCACATTTCCTTCTACTCTTCCTATGTTTGTCCACTATGTTTCAGCCTCACCAGCCTTCTTTCTGTATCTTGACACGCTGAGCTCTTCCCCACCTCAGTGCTTACGTTCTTAGTGATCCTTTTGCCCAGAATGCTCTCACCCCAATTTTTCCATGCCTGACTTTTTCTTACCATTTATCTTAAATGTCATCACTCAGGCCTTTCCTGATCCCCCCACCTAGAGTGGACAATACTTTCTGGTACACATTTTTCCCCATCTCTTCTTAACACTTATAATAGATTGCAATTCATTCCTTTGTTTATTTTCTATCTCCTCATTCCCACTTTAAAGAAAATTCTACAGAAGCAAGAGTCTTGCCTATGCTGTTCATCAGGATATTCTCAGTTCTTAGAATGTTGTTAGGAAGATATTAAGTTCTTGTTGAAGGACACATTCTTGATATCTCTGATATCATCATTAGATCAATGGACTGAGCTGATAAGCAGGGCTCTAAGGAATAGAGACAATAGATTTAGAAAGATCAAGTATTAGTAAATGAACATTGTGATTTTTCCCTATTGAAAGTTTAGGAGTATATATAATTGGATGCACTTGAGGATAAGTAGTGCATTACTGGGATTGGGAAGAGGAAACAGATTCTCCATTACCTTCATTCTGTTTTTGTCATGTGCTGAAAATTTAATTTACCACGAGGTATAATGGTATAGAGGGGTAAAAGCTGTTGTGTGATATAGAGCATAAACATGATAGATGTTGCTCCACGTGACATTGAACTAGGTAATGCAGAGACCATGCCTATGTACTTGGCAATTTGCTAATCTGTACCATATGAACTCATATCCCAGTTAAATGATGGTAAGATTCAGAGGTTATACTCTCTTCATCTCAGGTTGATTTAAAAATAATAACTTACTTCAAGTTATAAAAATAAGACATCCTTTTGAGTACAATTCATAAAATACAGTTATTTAGAGAAGAAAACAAGCATACACAGTCATACTACCTACCCAGTGATAACTATAGTTATCATTTTGATGCCCATTCTGTCAATCTTTTCTCCATATGTATGCACAGGCATGCACATATACATTTATTTGTTCCTAAAATATAATAAGTATTTGACAGATTTTTCTTGAATTAATAAATAAAGGAATAAAATGCTGACTAACTATTGGTGACCTCAATTTGAAATTGAGAATATAGGATGTTTAAAAGATTAGTAACTTGTTTCTTTAAACTATTGTTAATATTTCACTATTTTGCTCATTTTATTATAATGTTTTTGGCTATTCTATGAACTCTAATGCTTTCAATTTACCATTCAAGTTCCATTTAAATGTAGGAGGTCTCAAACTCAATTTGGGAAAAATAAAACCTACTGAAATACGAAAAGCAGAAAATAAGTAAGTAAATAAATAAATAATAACTTCTTCTCCTCACAATTATCCTAAGAGAAGCATTTATTTAACTTTTTAAAAAGCTTATCTCAACATAAGCAAAAAAGAAAAGCATTTTAAAAATTAACATTCATGATACATACTCTCAGTAAACTAGAAATGGAAGTGAATTTCCACAAAATGAAGGGCATTTATAAGACTTAAAGCTAATATCAAAATTAATGGTGAAAAACTTGTTTCTCCTCTAACATTGGAATTAATAAATGTATTTAACAAGTTTATAGATGAAATGGAAGTATAAAAGATCAATTGGACTTTTATATATGGGTAACAGTTAAAATGATGAAATAGATATGATATACACCAGCATGAAAAAAATCACAAAATGTGTAGAGATAAATTTAATGTGAGTTTTGTAGATTACTACATTGAAATCTGCAAAACATCGCTTTCAAGAGATATTAAATAAGACCTAAATAAATTGAGAGATGTACCATGTTTACAGTTTCCAATATTCAAAATTGTTTAAAAGTCAATTTTCTCCAAATTGATTTACAGATATTACTCAATCCCAATAAGAAACCCAGAATCATTTCTTTTTTTGGTAGAAATTGATTAGGTGATTCTAAAATTTATATGGAAACATAAAGAACTTGTATAGCCAAAATAAGCTTGAAGATAAAGATCAAAGTTGGAGGATCTACATTAATTGGTTTCAAGATTATAAAACAACACTAATTAAGATAGCATATAATTAATGTAAGAATAGAAAAATGGATAAATATAACAATTTTAAAGTCACACATATCCAGTCAATTGATTTTTAACAAAGGTGTGAAAGTGATTCAATGGGGAAAGGGAAGGGACGATGATTCTGGAACATCAACAATGATGCTGGAAAAACTGCATTTCTGTATTGATATGATTTCTACCTTAGACCTTACACAAAAATTAATTTGAGATGAATCGGTGACCCAAGCAAAAAAATTAAAAGTATTAAGATTCTTACAAAAAAAAAAAAATAGCAGAAACATTCCATGGCATGTGGTTAAGAAAAGCTTTCTTAAATAGAAGAAAGCAGAGAGTAATAACTATCAGAAGAAAAAAAATGATGAAATAATAATTTGATCAAGATTTTAAAGTTTTGGAAAATCTGAAAAAAATACCATAAAGAAAGGGACAAATTCGCCACAAACTGGGGGAAAATATTCACAGCAGATACAACTGAAAAAGAACTCATTTGCAGTATATATAAATAACTACTACAAATCAACAATAAGAAGATAAATAATCCAATTACAATGAGCAAAGGACTTAGACACTTCATAAAGCAAGATTCATAAATGGCCAATACTTATATGGAATAAAAGCTCAACATGATTTGTTATCTGAGAAAAGCATATTAAAATAACAATGAAATGCCACTGTGCACCCTCCAGTATGAGTAATAGTCAAGTGACAGTACAAATAATACTGAAGTAAAATAATATTACCATTCATTGGAAGAGATATGGAATAACGAGAACCCTTACACCGTGGGAACAGAAGAGTAAAATAATACACTCATGTTGGAAAATGTTTTGTCATTTTCTCATAAAGTCAAACATATCCAATTCTATGACCCATCATTCCCTCTTAGCTATTAACCCAAGAGAAAAATAAATGTGTTCACAAAAACAGTTACATGTTTGTTCATAGCAGCAAAGAAAAAAAAAAGAAACAACCAAAATGTGCATCAACAGTTGAATGTATAGAAGACAAACTGTGGTATATTTATACAATGGGATTCTTCTCACAAATATAGATACAGATGCATGTAATAATGTGAATGAATCTCAAAAATATTATGCCACTTATGTACAAAAGAGAACATATTGAATTACTCCTCTTATATAAATTTAAAACAGGAAAAATGAATCTATGCTACTAAAAATTAGAACAGTGGTAGCCTCGAGTACAGGGCAGGGATTGAACAGCAGGCACATGATAGAACTTCCTAGGGTTGATGATAAAATCCTGTATCTTGATAAGAATACGGGCCCACTGATGTATGCATTTGTCAAAACTTATCAAACTACATTTATCATTACTCTATTTCATTGTATTTAAAGTATAAAAAAATTAAAAATTGGGGCAGCAGTATTTCATAGGAAGATGCTCAAATGATCTTTTTACTTAATATGTTTCAAGACACATAATTTAATTATAGATTTTTAAGTCATTAAATTTATGAATATAAATTGAACAACAATAGGATTCAAGTAGTTGAATATAATACTTTTATTTGTAGCAGAAATGTTTTGGGTACAAGTAATAAAAAATTTACTAAGGAGCTTGTTAGCAATGAAGTATGACTAGTTACTCCAGGGCTGGTTCAGTTTTAAAATCTCACACACTCTCCTCCTTTTCAAAATATGGTTGGTGCCTCTCTGGATAGCCACATAAAGAAGGATCAGGAACAAAAACTATCTTATAGAAGCCATTATTCTTACCAGGGTAAGAAAGCTCCTGGGGGGAGAGGGGCGGGATTCTCTTATTTCTCATTGGCTAAAAGATCATTGCTTATCCACAGACTGATTTCAAGTTAAAATGAATTAAGATTATTATGACTGGCTTGAATCGTCCTTTTGAGCCTGCATCAGAGTTTCTCTTTCTGAATTTAAAGTTTCTCTTCACACTACAGTGTTCATTTCATAGGGAAGAATTTGAAGGTGGGAATAGAGATTTTTTTGATGACAATCAGTGTCTGACACACACATTCCTTTCATAGTTTCTGTTAAATGGCATAATTACATCCCACTCCTGATACATTTTTTGTCCATGTGTAAGCTCAACTGATATAATATCTTTCTACCCTATTCTTTTACTCACTCTGCCCCAAGGACATAAAGTGATTTAATTGTTGGATAAATGTGCAAAGAATAAACAGGCTACACTCAGCTCAGCAGTGACCTTCTTTATAGAAAAGCTTTCTGGAGGGAACACATACCCTGCTACTCCCCCAGGAGGAGTCTCTGTCCTAGTGTCTAGGTATCAAGACTATATAATTCCATCCAATTCTGGGGCTCTTATACCAAGATATTTTTTCTAACTCAGAATTTTCACACAATACAGTTGACAGCTACCCTCTATATTAATTTTCATTGCATTTAGAACTTGGGTGTGGAAAAAGGGAGCTATTTATTAAATCTCCTAAGAGGCCTCAATATTTGATACATTGGCTAGAGGCATTGAGAATTAAACAAGTAGTAAAATTATGAAGCAAAAATATACATTAGAGAAGATTTTGATGGGATCATGACTGTAGCTTTGGACTTTGGGCTTTCACATGTCACAATGGTGTTCTGGTCTTAGGGATTTTTAGAGACTTATAGTCAACCCAATTTTTAGCTTTTACAACTTGGCTTCACATTGTGGGCTAGACAAATGCCAGCTCAATTTGATAAGCCTCTTCAGGCCTTTGATAAGGACTCAGGATCTGGCAAAAGCAAGAGAGGGTCCCAGCAAAGGTACACATGGCTCACATGGATGGCTTCAGCTAAGGTGTCCAGGAATCACAGAGCTCTTTAGCTCTGGCACAGGTGGCCTAGATGAGCTTTTAACAGGTTTATGTGACCACAGCTTACTTCATAGGGTAGACTTTTCCTAACAGGCAATATCTATGGCAAAGATTTCACTATAGGAAAAAGGGAATCTTATATGCTTCCTTTGTACTGATGGGCATAAAATACTTGCTGAATTTAAACATTAAAGAAGCCAAGTTCATGCAGTTCTATAATTTACAATTCACAGAATCTAGTTTAACGTCTTAGTGCCAGGCATAGATGGGCATTGCCAGATGACTGCTCCAAATTCTATCACATATTTAGAGCCGAGGAGAAACTGTGGAGGGATTTAATCCTATCTTTAATGTAGCTTTTTCATATACATAAAAATGAATATTTCTCAAAGAATTAGTGGGTATATTTCAAGATGATGAATTATTATGGATGGTACGCCTGTATTCTGAAGGGGCATGTTTCACAAGTATAAGGAATTGAATAGTGGAAGAAAGATAGTGTCTCGAGCAACACAGGCAGAAGTATAGTTCTATTTTAATCCTCTAGGGCAGGGGTCAGCAAACTACTGCCAACAGGACAAATCTGGCTGCCAGCTATTTTTGCAAATAAAATTTTATTGGAATACAGCTACACCTATTTGTCTAAGGCCATTTTCTCTCCACAGAGCCGGAGTTAAGTAGTTGTGACAGAGACCATATGGCCAACTGGCTTTGTGTAGGAAAAGTTTGTCAACCCCTCTTAGAGGTGAGTAATGATTCTCAAACTTGAGCATGCATTAGAATTAGCTGGAAGGCTTGTTAACATACCAATTATTAGGCCACATCCCTAAAGTTTATGATTCAAACTTCTCCAGTGGGGCCAATAATTTGAATTTCTAACAAATTCCCAGTGATGCTGGTGCTGCTGGTCTGCGGACCACACTTTGAGAACCACTTCCTCAGGCCCAAGCTTCAGAAGCAACAACAGCGATTTACATAATTTGCTAAGGGTGATTTGCAGTTAAATCAAATGTAGAAATGAGGCAAAAGCCTTAGTCCAAAATATCTATCACATGAAGTAGTGACAGAAACTGAAACGAAAAGAAAAGAGGAAAATGAAATACCCAGCATGTCGTTAGAGTTCATATTCAAGTACCAGGATTCAAAAATTATGTGACTCTGAGAGGACATGGACATTAAGTTTAAATTACGTACACTGCATGAGAAAGAAAGGCTCCCCCATCCTTCTTATTTCCCCCGATGTGGTATATACATACGGAGATTGTCTCAGTTCTTTCTTTATTTTTTTTTTGGTGGAGGTGGGGGAAGAGTACCAATTATTTTATTTGAGGAATGGTACAAATGACAGAATAGTAGTAGATGGTATGGCACGACTTCCAGAAAGGGTAAAGGTGAACCCAACATGCATGGGGAGTCACCCCGCAGCCATGGGGGAAGCCAGCCTAGGCTTAGCTCTAGTTATCACTGTATCCCAGGGTGTGCTTCTCACAGACACTTGGCCAAGTCAGATTTCGGGGAGGGGGTGGGAACAAGTGCGGGGGGCGGGGGGACAAGGCGGCCAGGGGAGGACAGGGAGCCATTTCCGCGCCACGCAAGTTGGTTACAAAGTCACCCAATTCTTGGATGGTTTTTACCTGTCTGTTGTTTCAGGTCATGAATCTCAAAGAAGTCACAGACTGTGAGTGTCGTTTTTGTCAGTGGCCAGTTGTGCAGTTCCCATAGTGACTGATTCACACTATTTTCCAAGCGAGAAGCAGCTCCGTTGCCTTCGGTGGCTGTCCCCTTCCTGGCGGTCTGATCCTTTCATATCCTGGTTGGGTCACCTCTGGTTCCGCAGCTCATCGGTCTCAGCGTGTTTCCTCTCCTCGTGAGGTGGAAAAGTTCCTGGAAGCCACAGCGCCGTGGTCAAAGCAACTGGACACGGACAGGCAGGCGTTGGGCTCCCGGCGGCTGGTGGCGCTGTCCAGGCGCAGCGAGCAGGTGGGGGGACGGCTCTGAGCAAGGCTGAAACTGTCAAGACTTCCAGATGCCTTTGTCATGGCCTTTTTGACACTCATATTAGGGACATAGTACTTGGCATGATGGTCCTAGGGCCTGGGTATTGACTTCCTTTCTCAAATTAGAGTCATACATGTTCTGTTCGCTCACTGGAATATTTAAAATAGAAATATATCAGAGAATTGGCATTGCAATTTGTGATCCCTAGAAACTGCACTCCTTTCTGAAACTACCAAAGAACCCCAATTACACATGGCCAAGATTTTGCTGAAAAAGATGGAATTTGGACTTTAACTTAAAATTTGGAGGATTTGGACTTTTAACTCAAAAGGGCAAAATAATGTGAGTCCAGATATTAAAACATTTGAAGTTTAATATTTTGGGGTTCTAACTTGCAAGGAGATGAAACCTTTTTCTCTTGGAATTTGATAACAGGCAAGTGTTTTTTACTCACATGGGGATGTTCCTATACTGTTGGTATTTTATTGTTGGAATGTGTTTAATGTGATTGCAGAGTTTTTGGAATGTGATGTAAATGATGTGGTTGGTTACAATTTGGGATTACAAATTGAATAGGAAGTGGATTTTACTGTGTGATATGGAATGGCCTTGGAGCTGATTTACATAATATATTGTTCCCGTCCATGTTAGCAAAATCTAAAGTGATTACCAGTGATCCCAGGATAATTCCCAAAGAGCAGTGGTTGATAAGGACATGCAGCCTAATGAAGGATGGACAAGATTTTCTTGATAGACCTCTGATTTGTCTTCCACAGACGACCCACCGTGCTCCTATTTGACTACAGGCTTTGTGAAAAAGCTTACTGGGTTTTGAAGAAAAAATGGAGGAAAGTTTATGGGGAAAACTTAATCATCACTCTCCATGTTTCCTGCCTGTGAAAGAATTTGTCTGTCCCTTTGCTCACTGTAACCCAGGGGCAGGGGAGTGACAAACGTGATTGGCAAAATTAAGAAGAAAAAATATGCTTGCTCAGCTGAGATACACCACTTCTCCCTCTTGGAAATGAAGTAAGTTGTCCACTAACTGCACAAGTTGTTTGATTTTTCCAGAGGTACTTTGTTACTTTTGGCCATGAGAGAGACTGGTGGGTAAGTTTGCCTAATTCTTGGGTTCAGTGTTAGGAGTCTATTTAGTTCTCACAACTAAGGTGTGACCTTCAATTTAGCATTTAAAATATAAGAAGTAGTATTTGGTCTCCATATGCCATTTAATATCTCAATATGTTCAGAAATTAAGTGGTAAAGAAGGATGCTAATTTTCTGGGGGTAGGGGTGGGGAAGGGGTCCTCCCTGAATAACACCATTTTACCTCTTAATATTAGTATATTACATCTTTAAATTTGCATAAAATCAACAGTTCTTCTATAGCAAGCCAATAGATGAAGAGTCTTTGTTAATTAAAAAAAAAAAAAAGAAATGTCAATAGGCTAGAGATATCTGTGGGCATTTATTCTATAAGCCTTTTTTCCCCCACAATAAATGAAAGTTTCAGTATCACTCTGCGAACAGGTGTGTACATTTACATTAAATAAATAATTCATTTGCTAATATTGTGGAATTGTTTTGTAGTGCATGAGAGTAAAAGAAAGCTGAAATAATCTCCCTCCCTTGCATTATGCATTGCAGCATTAGGAAAGAGTTTTTTTGGAAATACATTAACAAGAAGCTCTCTTCAGTCCCTGAGGTTTTATAGTAAGTAACAGAATAAAATCTAATAAAAATCTTTGAATTTATTTGGTTCTTTGTCATCATCTCTAGGTAGTGGCATATAGGTTCCAATTTCTAAGCATGTGGAATGTGGTTTGGCTGGATTGAATGTTATTATTTTGTCTTTGCTAAGCTCAAAGGATGCTACCTTTCCGTTTCTGTCATTGTAGGAAAATTTGTACTCTCAGTCCTAGTCATAGTTCTTCCCAGAGCCTGAAAATACCCCTGTGCAGTCTTTGCCACTTTGCCCCTCTGCACATACCTGCATGCTATGCCATTGTAAACTCACTGATTTTTCCCTGCTAAATACCATTGTATACTTGTTGACCATATCACTCAGTTGATTTGTTATGTAATATTTTTAATTGTTATTTTTATGTCCAATGTGCATATGGCATATATCTAAATTAATTGCAGGCTGCTTAAGATTAGGATCAATTTTAATACTGCATTCTTTACTCAAAGCATTGTGTTTTGCAAATAGTAGGCACCCAAACACTTTTGAATATACCCAGTTTTTCTTACTGGAAGAAATCATATTCAAGAAAGATAAAGAACACTTTTGGAGCTCCTGCTAAGAGTACAAAACAACTTATTATGTATTTATTTTTTTAAATCTGTAGTATATTTATAGCTGAACTTATGCCAAAAATTTGAACTAATAATTCAGAAATGAGAATAATTTTAGATACTGTTTTTATGTATATGAAACTAATAAGCCCTGTTTATAGCTTTCTCTTTGTACAAGCTGTTGTGCTTTTATTTGTAAAATAAACTTTATTGAGGTATAATTAGCATATATTAAAATGCTACCCTTTAAGTGAATACTTCAATGAGTTTCAAATTACAGCTATACAGTCACCACCATATTCAAGATATAGAACAAGTTCCTCAAACTTAAAATTTCCTGGAGCACAAAATGTCTGTGTATGTGTGTCAATACATGCATTTATTTACTTTGAAGTTACAGCAACGTGTCAAAAATAATTTGTGTGTGTGTATCATTTATCTATTGGATTTTTGAACTATGACTTGGTATAAATTTATTTTTGAGAGGATTGCTCAAGGGATTAAAATATGCATACTTAAACTTCTCAGAGTCTACNCCTTTTGAGTACAATTCATAAAATACAGTTATTTAGAGAAGAAAACAAGCATACACAGTCATACTACCTACCCAGTGATAACTATAGTTATCATTTTGATGCCCATTCTGTCAATCTTTTCTCTATATGTATGCACAGGCATGCACATATACATTTATTTGTTCCTAAAATATAATAAATATTTGACAGATTTTTCTTGAATTAATAAATAAAGGAATAAAATGCTGACTATTGGTGACCTCAATTTGAAATTGAGAATATAGGATGTTTAAAAGATTAGTAACTTGT
>NW_007730989.1:171584-173536 GCF_000696425.1 Galeopterus variegatus | reverse complement strand
AGTAAGCATGGACAGACATAACCCACATAACAAAAGCTCTTTGGGGATTGTGATGATTTTTAAAAAATGTTAAAAAAATTATTAAGGGCCGACCCCGTGGCTCACTCGGGAGAGTGCAGCGCTGGGAGGGCAGCAGCGCTGGGGGCGCCGAGGCTGCGGGTTTGGATCCTATATAGGGATGGCCAGTGTGCTCACTGGCTGAGTGCGGTGTGGGCGACACCAAGCCAAGGGTTGCAATCCCCTTACCGGTCCCTCACCCAAAAAAAATTATTAAAAAAAAATTTCTTTTTGACTTTTTGGTCTCAAAGTGTTCCTGAGACCAGAAAGTCTGAGAACCACTGGTATATTAGTAATTCTTAAACTTATTTGATCCAGAGTCTCCTTCGCTACCCCTTTTAGGTCAGATAGCAACTATTAGTGTCTCTTGGTGGTAGAGTTCATTTGGGAAGCATTGCAACAGGAAAGGAAAGGCATGAAGTCACAGGAGAGAATAATTTGGAACATGGAGTCAATTAACCCTGAATTTAAACGGTGACTCCATCACTGAGTGGCTGTGTGACTTTGGGCATGTTTCTTTCTTTCTTTTTTTTTTTCCTTTTTGTCTTTTTTCGTGTCCGGCAACGGATCGCAACCCTCAGTGTCGCGCCCATACCAGACTGGGACCAGCAACGGGATCGCAACCCTCGGTGTGCGCCTGCACCTCGCTCAGCCAGTGAGCGGGAACCGGTCTGTATGTGGGATCCGAACCCTCGGTGGGAGCGGCGCCATGCTCCCAAGTGGTGCACTGTAGCAGTGTGCCACCGGGCCAGCCCTGGGCATGTTTCTTAGCTTCCTGAACCACATTTTCCTACTCTATATGGTGAGGATAATAATACACTGCTACCACTGCTGCTACCTACACTGCAGGTTTGTTGAGAAGATAATATGTGCTCACGCATACAGAACACGTGATACCTAGCAAGCGCCCCGTAAATATCTGCTAATAATAATATTACTATGTATAACTGTAGTTATATCTTAATTAAAACAACAACAATAATAAAAAAAAAGCTCTGACTCTATTTAAGTCTGTGAGGAATAGAGGAAGGATTTATGCCAAAAGTGAGTCAAGAAGAAGACAGTGGTGGTTAGAAGACATGGTTTTTCTGGGGTGTGGCCTTGAACCCCCCACCAAAAGGCTGGAGGTGGGTTTTCTACAGCTGGGCCAGTGTTGGCAATGAGGGGACGTCACGTTAGTTGGTTTGTCGTTTAGGCAGGATCTAAAATGAGAGTAGTCTTTGTACCCTTGTCGGCCCCGCCCCCAGCCCTGGTGACATGAAAAGTCTCCTGGGGTCCAAGCGTAAGTGCGCCAGGACCAGGCTTCCCTGGGCGGTGCTCTGTCGGCTGCGTCCGAAACGCAAGAAAGCAGAGAAGATGTCACCTTTGTCCTGGACCAAGCAACTGCGCCTCCCTGGCTGGCTGCTGCTTTGGTCGATGGAGCAANAGTAAGCATGGACAGACATAACCCACATAACAAAAGCTCTTTGGGGATTGTGATGATTTTTTAAAAATGTTAAAAAAATTCTTAAGGGCCGACCCCGTGGCTCACTCGGGAGAGTGCGGCACTGGGAGGGCAGCGGCGCTGGGGGCGCCGAGGCTGCGGGTTTGGATCCTATATAGGGATGGCCAGTGTGCTCACTGGCTGAGTGCGGTGTGGGCGACACCAAGCCAAGGGTGTTCTCAAAGTGTTCCTGAGACCAGAAAGTCTGAGAACCACTGGTATATTAGTAATTCTTAAACTTATTTGATCCAGAGTCTCCTTCGCTACCCCGAAGTACGCCAGGACCAGGCTTCCCTGGGCGGTGCTCTGTCGGCTGCGTCCGAAAGGCAAGAAAACAGAGAAGATGTCACTTTTGTCCTGGACCAAGCAACTGCGCCTCCCTGGCTGGCTGCTGCTTTGGTCGATGGAGCAA
>NW_007730989.1:167931-170335 GCF_000696425.1 Galeopterus variegatus | reverse complement strand
GACTTGGCCTGGAGGTACAGTGACCTCATTCTCGCTTTCGAACGCTGGGACACTATTTTGAGAAGGAAAGGAGATTCTGTTAATAATTACTATGGTTAACAGGAATACACGGGGTACGGGGGACATATGGCCACCTACCTAGAGGTCAAGAGAGCGTGACCAAGGACTTATCACATGGTGGTTTCCCATGGAAAGGAGACCAGGCCACTCTATAAGGGTTTAGCGCATGGGGAGAAATAACCCCGATGTTTCCGACAGAGGATGGGTTGGCCAGTGGGGAGCGCTGGGGAAGGGGTGACAGGAACTTACTCGCTGGGGAGGGGGCCCTTCCTGGAGGTCTGGTTTGGAGTCACCATAATACCTGCCATCTTTCCAGTGTGTCATCCTTTGCAAAACACATTCACAAGATCCCCAGTTCCATCAGAACATCCCACCCAACCGTCCAAGGGTGGATGGGGCAGGTTATCATGTGTGAGATGGAAAAACTGAGGAGCAGGTAGATGTGTCCAAAGCCACCAGCCTGCGAGGAGTCTGGTGAGGAGAACCTTCTACCCGCTACGCCACACACCAGGATGATGGCTAAGGTCTGAGTTTCTCAGGATTTGATTCTACCTGACTGGTGACCCTCAAGAAATTTCATGGGATGGAGTGGGGGACATTGGCAGCCTGAGTGGATGTGGCTCAGACCCCACGGGGTCTCTGTGTCCTTGAGGTTTTACAATGCCAGCCAAGGCCAGGGCGTGGGGACAGCAGCAGGAAGGTGGGTGACTTACTGTCCCTGTGATTTCATGGGATGGCAGGGGGTCCGAGCTGAAAGTGGCCTTGACGGTCACATCCTCCAGCTCCCTTATTTGAAAGACAAGGATCACGATGCTATTAAGGGAGGAGGTGCCGGAGCGTCCGAGCATCTTATTAGTATTTTTCTCCTTTAGTCTTCAAAATACTCTGATACAGGGAGTCATCTAAGGTTCATTCTGGTGCTCAAACTCGCAGGCTGGCAAGTGGGGAGGTCAGATTCAAACTCGGTCCTCAGTCTCACTCCAATGCCCCTGCTCTTTGTAGCACGTGGCCCAGCCTCTCCCTAAGGCATAGAAAGACTGTGTCCCTTGTGCCAGGTCACATCCTCTGGAAGAGGTCAGGCCAAGCGGATGGTTTGCTGATCCCCATCTGAGTCTTTCTGGGTCCCCTCTCAATGTAAATGTCCTCTCTCTGGTTTTGCAGCCCCGGGCAGTTGTCACCAAGGCTGCATTGTGAAGATAAGCTTGCAGGAGGGGCACTGCCCACCTCACCCATGTGAACCCGGGGCAATTTCTGAATGACTCTTGGGCTGGCAAAGGCAATTATCCTGAGAGGTGGATGCCAAGGCCACTCTAGAGATATGACCAGGGTTCATTTTTCCATGATCTCAGAAAGACTGGTTAAGCCAGAGGCAAACCAAGCCGAGATGAGGTGGTAGGACATTGTGGCAGCCCTGTGACCCCAGCCGGCCCCAGCAGAGCCACAGACAGAGCCCTTGGGAAGTTGCTTCCTTCCAGAGACAGCACCAGGCAGCGGTTCCAGGAGGAGCTGGGGGTGGGATAGGGGGATGCGCCCCAGGCAGGTGACCTCATGGCCCTGTCACATGAGCTCCTTTCACCTGCTTCCTCTGGAGATGCTGGAGGAGCCAGAGAAGGGGTGATGGCAGCTATATTACTAGGAAGATCGTAGGTCCCCTGAGGAGGGAAACAACTGGCCCTGCACAGGGCTGGTGGTGTCTCTTGAGGGAGCCTGGGTCCACCAGGAAGGGTGTAGGGGACTGTCCTTGAGGCTGGGGCCAGCAGGGTAACAACAAACAGGTTGATTTGGAAATTGTCTCTCCCCCACTCCGCCCCCCCGCTTGCACGCAGGACCTGGTGTCTGTGGAGTCCTTTGCCTGGTTTGTGGATCAGCGCATATCACCTCCTTGAGAAACAGGTCAACACAGGTGGCCCTTGTGACCCACAGGACTCTTGCTTGGAGCTCTGACTGTGCAGAGGCAGCCAGGGCCCCTGAGCTACAGCCGACGCTCCCCAGATTCCCATAGGTGACATTCCTGTCCCTTTCCATTCGTGAGATCCTGCTTCCCGTCCAAGGCCCAGCTGAAAGTGCCCTTGCTTCACGTCCCACCTTCCTTCCATTTTTAAAAATTTAAAATTATGAAACTTTCAAGCATTCCCCCAAGGACAGCGTAGAGCAAGATGCATCCCACCCCTGCGCCACACAGAACCCAAGGCTGTCGAGATTTCCACACGTGGGCTGTGCTCTCTGGTTATTTATTTTTTCTGAATTATTTTGAAGCATCATGTCATTTCACATCTGCATACTGGATTTTGCATCTCTAAAAAAATGGGCATTTTCGGACATGACCATATTATGGTTATTAGGC
>NW_007730989.1:166279-167604 GCF_000696425.1 Galeopterus variegatus | reverse complement strand
AGAGCAAGATGCATCCCACCCCTGCGCCACACAGAACCCAAGGCTGTCGAGATTTCCACACATGGGCTGTGCTCTCTGGTTATTTATTTTTTCTGAATTATTTTGAAGCATCATGTCATTTCACATCTGCATACCGGATTTTGCATCTCTAAAAAAATGGGCATTTTCGGACATGACCATATTATGGTTATTAGGCCTAGAAATGACCAATCATTCCTCCCCATCATCCAATACCCAGTCCCTATTATTTCCCCAATGGCCCCAATTTTTTTAGCAGTTGGTTTTTTGGAATCAAGTCTCCCATTAGATTTGGTTGAGTTTTTGAAGGAATGGGGTCAGTTGTTCAGCAAATGTCCCACACATGGCTTCTGACCCTTGCCCTGTTAATGCCCAGCGTGTGACCCTTCTCATAGGTGCCTCAGTTACGCCCTCTGTGGAGCTGGCCTTTCTGCCCCATCTGGAGCTTGTCCCCCATGGTTCCCAAGGCAGCACAACACACACCATAAGTGTTCCATTGATTCTTGAAAACATCACTGTATTGAAGGGATCATGGAACGAAGGTTGTCTTTGCCACTTAAAACTTGAAGTCTTGAGGTTCTTTGTTTGTTTGTTTGTTTTGAGTAATAGACTTTATTTATGTAGCAGTTTTAGGTTTACAGAAAAATTCTAGCAGAAAATACAATTGCCAAACCTCCCTACGCACACACACCGTTTCTCCCGTTATTAGCATCTCATGATAGTGTGGTTCATTAGTTCCAGTTGTGAACCCCTATCGACACATTGGTATTTACTGAAGTTTACACGAGGGTTCCCTCTTTGTGTTTTATAGTTCTGTGGGTTTTGCAAATGCGCGATGTCATGTATTCATCATTACAGTATCACAGAATAGTTTCACTGCCCTAAAAATCCTCCTGCCCTGAAACCTTGGCAATCAGTGATCTTTTTCTGTCTTTTCCATTACCTCAAATATTTGCCTTTTCTCTGTGTGGGATGCATTCAAAATCCTCTCTTCCAGTTAATTGAAAGAATACAATAAATTGTTGTTAATTATAGTCGCCTGACAATGCACTAAATTTTATTCCTCCTGTCTAGTGATAATTTTGTATGTTAGCCAGCCTCTCACTATCCTTCTTCCCCCCTATCCATTCCAGCCTCTGGAAACCACCATGCTACTCTCTGCTGCTATGCAATCAATAAAGTCTTGCGATTTTGAAACCTCCCATGACTGGGAGCGACCGCTGGGTCAGACACATTTGTACACAGCGCAGTGGGTAGACCAGATGACCCTTAAGACCCACCGTGACTCTGCAATTCTGGTGTCTGGA
>NW_007730989.1:152418-165665 GCF_000696425.1 Galeopterus variegatus | reverse complement strand
GCAGTGGGTAGACCAGATGACCCTTAAGACCCACCGTGACTCTGCAATTCTGGTGTCTGGAACCTGCCCAAAGACAGACAGCGACTTTCCACTTTGTTCTCCAGCTTTGTCCTGGGACTTATCAATATTTTTGTGGTTAAATTCCACAAGCTGGCATGATCTGAGGAGGGAAATTAGGGCATGATTTCTCACCATTTCTTTTTACAGCTTGGCAAGGGGCAGGAAGGCAGCCTTCCCCTTCTTGTGGTCACTGCATCATTTAGTAAGGTCACCTGAGCCGGGGGCCTGGCCTGTTGAGGTGGTGGCAGTTCCTGTCCCTTGCCCTGCTCTCTGACCCGACTCTGATCTTGCCACCTCTTATTTCTAGTGGCACAATCTGTATGCCATATTGGGCAAATGATGTGTCTCTGATTATTAAATTCAGCTTTGTGATTCATTGTTTGACAAGCTCTTTTTGAGAGTCTACCACGTGCCAGGCCCTGCCTAAGTTCTAGGGGTCCAAGAATGGACCAGACCCACACCGCTGGCAAGGAATCCACCATCTAAAGAAAGAGACAGACCAGACAGTGCCACGGAGGAAGGAAACCCGGCTGCTGTGAGAGATACCCATGTTTTCAGAAACACGTGTCATGTAATTCATACTTCACAGATGATTTTTATAAAAAATAGGCCTCAGGAAGGTTAAACGATTTGTCCAAAGGGAGGAAGAAGAATTAGGTAAGAATAATCCTATCAACCAAATAGGATTATTTGATGGTTTATATATTATGAAAACGATCACTGACATATATACAGTCACCTGCCGCATAATGACATTTCGGTTAATGACAGACTGCATATAGGACGGTGGTCCCATAAGATTATCATGGTATACCATAGAGCTTACGTGTGCAGTAAGCTATACCATAGGTTCGTGTAAGTGCACCCTGTGATGTTCATACGGTGACAAAATCACCCGATGACACGTCTCTCAGAATGCATCCCCTTGGTTAAGCAATGCACGACTGTATATATACAATGTATGTATGTATATATTTATCACTAAATATGGTAAGTCCAGCCACTGTCTTGAGGGAGAGCAAGATTTTTTCTTGTTCACGTTAGATAATTTGGAAATGACCTCTAAGAAGATTAGAAGTGTTCCTTCTAGAATAGTTCTATGAGCTCCGTTAAAACCCTTGACCCTGGAGTATTTGGCACCAGTGACCACCGCAGCAGCAGACACTTCAATGACTTTCTTAATTAGAGGAAATAAGGAAACCGACAACGCTCAGCATCTACCATGTGTCAGACCCTGTTTTAGACACTTCTACACATGGTTCTGTTTAATTCTCACGAATCTTACTATATACATTTGCTATGAGCCCAGATTTTGCACGTGAGGGAACCAGTATTCTGAGAGGTTCAGTCTCGTCAGCGTCACATAATAAGGAGCAAAACTAGGGCTCTGAGCCCAAGGTCCCCTCCTCTTCTGTGCCACGATTTATTGCACAGGATTCACACGTGAGACGTGGCGCCTGTGACTGAGCTCTCGAGTTGGATGTCTGGGTTTGAACCCAGAACCCACTCATGACTCGTTCTGGGCACGTCGCTTAAACTTGTGGCTCATCTTTCCTAGTTGGAAAGGGGGTCATGGTGGCACCTTTCTCCTGGGAGTGTTGTAAGCGTTCAAGGAGTCAGTCCAGAAAAAATGCTCAACACGGTGCTCGGTGCCAGCGAGCAGCCCCTGAACGCTCGCTGTGGTCCTAGGACTTCTGCTGGAGATCAAGGTCACCTTTTGTCCTGGCTTGTTATAGTTGGGGAGAGGACAGGGAGGGGTGGCTCTGTGCATGGAGGGAACGAATATGCCTCTAGGCCCAGGGGGACATTGAGTCCATGGCCTGCAAAGGTCTACGAGGCCAGGGAGAAGCAAGCAAGGGCCAGGCTGGGAAGCAGGACAGGACTCTCACCCACAGAGAGGAGACTGGTGCTGCAGCGGTCAGGGTTTATAGCACTGGGGGGTGAGACAGACAGCATGGCTGGGGAGAGGCCAGGCCCATGTCCTGCTCTGCCAGTGGCTAGGAGTGCACTTGGGGCAGTTCCCTTCAGCCCACTGGAGTCTCAGTTTTCACATCTATTAAGTGGGAGTAACACCACCTGCTTTTCAGACATTAAAGAAACGATGGCTGTGGAGTGCTCAGGGAACAGCACGTTCCTGTCAGTGTCCTGCCCAGCCCTCCTCCCTGAGTCTTTCCACCTGGTCCCTTAACCTTTCTAAACCTTGTTTGTCCCATCTGTAAAATGGGGATGGAAATAACTGCCTCACCTGACTGCGTGAGTTGCAAATAACATGGTGTGTGTGAAGGCCCTGGTGCCAGCAGTGTTAGAGGAATTGAGTCTGAGCAGAGTAAGCACTCCTCGAGGGCTGGGGACCCAGCAGGGAGTGGCCCCTCCAGGAAGCTTTGCTGGATGACCACAGGCTGGCGGGGAGCTGCTGCCCTTGGGGAAGCTGGAGACCAGCAGCACGTCGTGTGGCTCAATGGTGGGACCAGGCAAGTCCACTCCATAACGGAGCCTGGTGTCACCTTGAGGACAGGGAGAACCCAGTCTGGCTCTGGAGGTCAAAGCAAGTGTCTCCTACGTTCACCCAAGTCTGCAAACCACACTGCAATGCAGATGTCACTAGCGCGGGATTGAGCGGTGGGCTTTCCTCCTCTGGGAGGATCTAAGTGACACTCAGTGTCTCCTGGGGCCTTCCCAGCCTTGGAGAAAATGAGGGCCACAGTCATGGTGATATACGCAGGTCCTGCCAGCCACTTAGGCCAGTGGCTTTAATGGCTATCTTGGAGGTGACATTCCATTAGGGGTGATTGAACTTAATTTTAATGGCAGGATGACTTAATCTTTCATCATCTTCTCCCAGGCCTGAAGGTCAGTGGGAAAAATTTCTTTCCTCCAGCAACTACACTGCAAAATCCCATAACACTGTGCCAATTTTGGTTAATGCTAAAATATCGAGCTGTGAGGGGTTCCCTTCGGCACAAATGCACTTGCTTCTCCACGTGGACCTCTTGGCTCAGGGACTCTGGAGCCAGGTGGCCTGGGGTGGAACACTGACTCCACCGCTCCCTGGCTGTGTGGCCCTGGGCAACTTGCTAACCGCTCTGTGCCTCGGTCTCCTCATCTGTGAGGTTGAGTAATCTCAGTCTGGGTGTCCTAGGACTGTGGGAATTATACGACTGGGTGTGTGTAAAACGCTGGGAATGGTAAAATGCCCCCAAATCTTAGCTGC
The DNA here is from genome assembly GCF_000696425.1 of Galeopterus variegatus. Classification (NCBI taxonomy): domain Eukaryota; kingdom Metazoa; phylum Chordata; class Mammalia; order Dermoptera; family Cynocephalidae; genus Galeopterus; species Galeopterus variegatus. The sequence goes on along the minus strand of NW_007730989.1, from coordinate 162,394 downwards.
GTTTGTCAGTTCTCAGAGAGGGGGACTGAGGAGACAGCTGCTTGCAGAGCGCATTGCAGGGCACGACTGAGCAGGTAGCTGGGCTCGGGCAGGGCGTCAGGGAGGGGCGGCGGGAGGCCAGTGCAGAGGAGCAGACTGGGGCCCCCGAGTGACACCCACCGAATGGGGCACTATTTGCATGTTCACAGGAGAAAGAGACAATGGGAGAGAAGTATTTCTGGAGGATATTTGCAGACAGTGGGAATGAAAAAAAATACGTATATTTCCATTCTGGAATGTAAATATAAATCAAAACAAGGAGGACAACCTTGCAGGACCTGGTGACTCATTGGATGTGAGCTGAGGGAGGAGGTGGGTGATTTTGAGGTGCCCAGTGACACGACTAGCAGAAGGTGTGGTCGTCATGAGCACTGGGAAGCCCAAGACGGGCTGGTTTGGAGGGCAGAGGACCCTGTGGCTTTTGGCACTTGACACTGGAGATCGCAGCTGGGGACCAGCGCCCAGCCCTCGGGAGCCAGGTCAGGCCATGAGGGAGACGTGGGGGTCATCAGCAGAGATGGGGGCTCTTAAGAGTGAGCAGAGAGGGAGGGAAAGATGGAAGACTGAGGACAGGCACAGGGGACACTCGCAGGGTCAGAAGGTGACAAAGGAAGAGGAAATCCTAAGAAGGCAGAGAGAGGTCTGGGGAGAGGACAGAGCCCGTGGAGGCCAGGAGGGATGGAGAATCGGGGGCAGCCGGGACCAGCCGCGGTGGCCTGCGCAGGGGCAGCCTTGCTGGCTGCGGGAGACACAGGCCGCGAGCAGGGAGGTCCAGGGTGCTGGGGAGTCAGCCGGGGGACTTAGTCTGAAGAGTTTCTGCAAAGTGCCCAAAGGGACAAAACAGCATCTTACTGAACGGGGAAAATCCCAGCACCCTTGGCAAGGATGACAGCTGGTTCCTGGACTCACTGGCCACCTTCTGGAGCCCAGACCAGGACATGGAGTGACAAAGATCGGGACAGCGTGGGCCCCAGACTCCCCATTGTGAAGGGGGTGCAGGGCCTGGGGGTGCCTGGAGTTCCCCCTGTGCCCTCTCCACCAGAAGCCCCTTCCTTGAAGGAGGAAACCCCCAAGGGCTAGTCCCTTCCAAGTCCCACTCTTCGGGCACTGTCCCGTGGGCACTGCAGAACTGCAAACTCCTGAAAGCCCTACATGACAAGAATAACTAACGATCACATGAAGCGTGCTGGATGGCAGACTCCCCGCACGTGTCTTCACATGTGAGCTAGTTCCTTTCACCTCGTTTATACGGCCAGGAAACTCGAGATTCAGAAACGCGACCTGTGGCCACAGCCAATCAGTGGTGGAGCCAGAATTTGGACTCGGACACTTACACGCTACGTTCTGGCTCCTTCCATCACAACACTATTAAAATTTCAGTGGATTAAACACAAGATGCTAATTTGAGTCCTGTGGAGGATTTTGTAGAACTTTTTGAGATATTTAGCAAGATCTGTATAGCCCAAAGTGGCCAGACACCCTGCTGGTGATGGGGACTTTGGCTTTTCCTGTGAGGAAACAGAGCTGGGAGTCGCCTTATTTCCTATCTGCAGATGGGGAAACTGAGGTACTCCCGATCAACTTCCTGCTGCTGCTTCTGGATCTGACAAGGTTTGGCCAGTGGCCTTGGGCTGCCCCAGTGTCTGCAGATGTCTCTGTTCGGTGGAGGGCAGAGGGTCCCGATAATAGCTGCCCTGGCTTAAGTCCCTCCTGTGTGACTTCTGGAGCCAAGTCCTCCCTTTCCCAGGAAAGTGAGGGTCCTGAGAGTGTGCAAAGCCTCCCTGGTGGGATACGGTTTTCCCCGGTAGCTGCAGCGCCAGAGCCCTTTGCTGGCTGCCTGGGTCTCTGCTCTGCTGCTGGGCTCTTGTCCTGCTGGTGTGTGGGGCTCCGATGTCACCTCGAGATTAGCCACTGCCACACCCAGGTCTCTCTTCCTGTCTTCCTGGTGTTGAGCTTGTCTCATTGGTGGTCCAGTGCCACCTGATGGACATGAGGGCAGCTCCTCACCCAAGAAGGACAGCTCCCACCCGGCCACCAAATGCAGTGGCTTTGCCCAGCCAGATCCTACTCTTCCTTCAGGATTACAATCCCACATTTCACTCCATTTCTGCCAATGCCCCCCATGCCCCAGCCATTTAAGGCAAAGGTCCAGGCATCATGCTGAAAGATCCTATGTGCAAAAATACCCAGCACTGCACTGGAAATTGTCCCTTCCTCTGACAACTGGTCCCAGTCTCTACAGTAAGCTCAAGCCCTTCGACAGGCCCTCAGCGGAGGACGGGGTAAGGATGGGTAAGTGTGGCCTTTGTCCCGTCTTTGGGGTGTTACTTGCTCTTTTACAGATGGAGCGTGGGCCCCATTATTCCTGGATGAGTCAGAAGCCTCCACCCCACCGCTGAACAAACTTGTGTGTCCCTTGACATGCACATGACAACTGGTACAGTTAGGAAAACAAGCCACAGAGACATGGAAGTAGAACCGTGTAGGGGCCTGAGGTTTCTGGGGGAATTAACGTCAACTCTAGCTCAGGGACCTTCTTCTGATAAAAACTCACCCAGTGTGGTGGGCACCTCTGGGATGGCCCCAGATGGCCTCACCTCCTAGAATTCATGCCTGCGTCGTCCCTTCCCATGCCAGTGGGGCTGACCACGTGACCAACAGGATATTATGGAAATGACCGAGCGCCACCTCTGAGGCTGGGTCCTAGAAGGTGCTGTGGCTCCCGCCCTGTTCTCTGGGCTCACCCTCGCTGGGGGAAGCCAGCTGCCACCTTGTGAGGACACTGGGCAGCCCTGGGGACAGGCCCATGCAGTGTGGACTTGTGGTCCCATCAGCTGCGAGTTGGGACTTGCCAGCTGTGTGACCATAGAGCTATCGTAGAAGCTGATCCTCCCACCCCAGCCAAGCCTGCAGGGGGTGGCAGCCTCGGCTGACACCTAACTGCAATCTCACCAGGGACCTCGAGCCAGAGCCACCCAGAGAAGCCACTCCTGGAGTCCTCACCCTCAGAATGTGGCAGAGAAACGCTCCTGCAGTAAGGGCTAAGGTTTGGGCTGATTTGTTGCAAGGCCACATGGAACTCCCACAGCACACAGGCACACAGGCACACAGGCACAGACTCTGACACAGCTGGGCTCATGCTCAGGTCACACTTTCCTGAGTTTTCATCCAGCAGGGTGTCCTGGCCTTTCTCCATGCTCTCCTTCTGTGACAGGAAGGTGGCACCGAAGCACACTGTGGCTGGCATTCCTATTGTCCGGGTCACCACAGGACCCGTGAGTGCTCTTGCTGGGGTTCTGAAGTCCCCTCACATGGGTGCAGTGCAGAGGCTGCAGTGTGGGCCTCAAAGGTCCCCAGGCCATGGGTGTGCATTGGCAGCAGACTGTCCCCTCCCTGGACTTCACTCCCTCATCAATTCTATCAGTGGCAAGTGTCCATCTCAGACATGTGGAGGGCCTGGTCTTGCGGTCACTTAGGGGTCCTCTAGTTCCAGGATTACAAACAGGAGAAGACAGGGCTGACACATGTCACATCAGGCCCACAGAGCCGTCCTGTGTGGGAGGACCGCTGGGAGATGGTGAGCCCTGTCAGTGCCAGAGGGTGCTGCACCCATCAGTGCTGCTGAACCGAGGAAGGCCCAAGGGCACCTTGGTGTGCACCCTCTGCTCTGCTCTGAGAAAAGGGTGAGGGGTCACAAGGTGTTCTGGAGCTCATGCTTTCAGAGGGACATGGGAAAGCCTGTGCAGGAGTATTGGGGTGAGTGAGGCGGTGGGTGACCAGGGAGGAGTGGGCACAGGGGCTTGGGATGATTTCTCTGCAGGGGGCACTCACAGCACATGCTACGTCTGCAGCGGTGGGGGTCTTCTGTGGCAGAGAGATCAACTTTCCCAATGAGGGTCCAAGGTATGCCTGGGTGGGGGCGACCTACTTGCAGAGGACAACGGGAATCTCAAAGGCACACCATGGTACTCAGGGAGAAGATGACAATGGGGCCCAGGAGTTGTTCAGTCCCAGCCATGTGGGGTGGGATGGGAGGTGGGAGGACTAGACGGTTTCTCCTGGAGATGGAGTTCTCTGATGCAGGGACTGTACTCCCTTGGAGGCTGCAGGTGTGGTGCTCCCCTGCTGCCAGCGTCGACTGGGCTGGTGGGGGAAGGTCATGCTTGGCTGGCTGGTCCATGACCTTGTTGTGTGGGGTCTGGCTACTCTAGACTACAGTGGCACATTTGCCTTGGCTGGTGGAGGTGCCTTGTCCCTTTCGCATTTTTGTGGCAGCAGGAGAAACACATCCCAGTGCCATCGCTGCTGAGAGTGGATGACTGACTCACCTGCGCCAGGGGACCCGGTGTCCTATTCTCAGTCATCGAGCTCGTGAGCCAGACCTCAGTCATCCTTTCTTCCACAGTCTTTAATTATGGGGAAAAGTGGCCTTGCAGGAGCTGCTGCTGGGATCCTGGACGTGGAAGGACTCCAGACTTTCTCTTAGACAGACGGACTGGGGTAGGGACAGAGAGTAGTGGCTCTGCAGGATGCCCAGGGGAGCGGAGCCAGGTCCAGCCTCCAGCCCTTGAATCCAGAAGCCTCCCAGGTGATCGGTGCTGCTGCAGAAAGCCTGGGCTGGGGCTGAAATCTGTTTCCTCCATTACAGCAGCAAATACGTTCTCCCCGTTCACTACAAAAGCCTGGGAACTGGAGCCTCACCAATGCAACCGGGTGAGCTCCCTTGGCCAGAGCCCGGTGGTGGGGACCGGACATTCTGCAGAGGATGGGCGTCTCTCCCCAGCGCGTGCCGTTTACCGCTCCGTGCTTGCTCTTGAAGTCCCCAGCAGTGGAACCAACGCATTCTTTCCCGGGGCAGCTGCTCGGCTAACTTCCAACATGTTGTGTTCCGAGCTCATGAAATCAGAGGAATCAAAGAGAGAGTCTGCAAGTGCTCAGGCCTGTGGGGACTGGCAGCTTTTTGGACATGTGCGGCAGATGCGCCCACCTCATCTTGCAGAACCCTGCCTGGCTCTTGGTTTTCTATACAGGAAAGTAAAACAAAGCTGTTGCCAGGGGCCCTTAGGCTGGGAAAATGTTTAAAGCCAGAGGGGAAAGGCTGCCTTCCCAGGCACTCCAAGAGAATTCAGAACATGAAACAGAAGAGAACGAGACAGGGGAGCGGCCGAACATTCGCAATCCGGGGAACAGCTTCAAACACGACAGGGAGGTCAGGTTGCGCTGGGCCCAGCTGTAGTACTGAAGTCTGGAGAGGGAGTATTCTGGGGCTGGGAGCCTTCTCTTTCCTTGGCTGGTTGCAGAAACCTACTGTCTGTTGTCAAAGTCGGTTTGCTAGAATGCCCTGACTCAGGGACCGGTTTCATTCCAAAGCAGGCATTGGCGCCTCTTGGAAAAATAGCTGTCCTGCAGTGGACCTCATCTTTTACAATGTGCAAAAGCGTCCATCCACGTGGGGAGATCCTCATGGTTTTGGGGACATCCCTGGGTACCCTTTCACCCCTGCCCCACTCCTACAGGGTCAGATTCGGAGCTGGGAAACATATTTGGCAAATGATAGGTTTAGCCAGAGCCTGTGGAATTGGGAGGGAAAGACTTAATTTAGTTTATTTTTGTTTTGAACAGAATTTGTTTTCTTGGTTCATAAATCAAAACTATGCAAAGTGTTGCTTTTACCCCTGCTCCCACCAATGCCAGCCCAAAAAACACTTCTGTTAGTTTCTTGGGTGTCTTTATCAATTACAAGCAAATGTGTGTGTGTGTGTGTGTGTGTGTGTGTGTGTGTATCTTTTTCTTTTTCTTTCTCCTTTTTGCAAAAAAGGAAATGCAACAGCTCTGAAAGGAATGGAAAAATGCTAAACTCACTTATGTTCAGAGAAATGCAAATTAAAACTCTAACGACATACCCATGTGGACAGGCTGATACCAGTTAGCATTCTGTGCAAACTCTTTTGGACTCTGTTCACTGTATATGTTGGGCCATCTTTCAAATCAGTACATAAAGAACGTCCTCCTTCACGTTTACAGCTCTATAGTATCCTATTTATGCATGTACTATAAATTTCTCTAGCTAGTTTCCTATTCATGCGCAGTTGGTTTGCTTCTAATCTTTTGCTACAAACAGCGCTACCCAGGGCATTTCCTATATGTGCAGGTAGATCTGTAGAATAAATTCTACAAGTAAAATGATTGAGTCAAAAGAGAGGTGTATTGATAATTTTGATAAGGTCTTCCAGACACCCTGCATGAGGCTGGACACTGTGCACTGCCACTGGCAAGGAAAGAGACACTGCCTCTCCCCACAGCTCACCCTGCAGGCTTTTCGTTGCATTTTTAATCTGCATTTCTCTTATTGAAGTGAGGTCGAGCACCATTCCATTCTTTTAAGAGCCACGTGCATTTTCTTTCCTATGAACTGCCTCTTTGAATTTGCTCATCTACACGAAAAGTGTGTTGTGGGCTTTGGTCTTTTTTCTTCACAATTTCTAGGAGCTCTTTGTATGTTAAGGGAAGATGAGCTCTCTGTGATATGAGTTGCTCAGCATTGTTTGTCTTTTGATTGTGCTTCTGTTTTGTGCATGTGTATGTTTAAAAGGAAATTTAGGTGGTATAATATTGTAATCTTTTTTGGTTTGGATTCTGGATAAAAGGAAGGCCTTCCACACTCCAAGGTTCTAGAGGAATGTGTCCATGTTTTCTTCTAGTACTTCTATGGTTTTGTTTTTTAAATGTTTATATCTTTTTTTTTTTTTCGTGACCGGCAATGGATCGCAACCCTCAGTGTCGCGCCCGTACCGGACCAGGACTGGCAACGGGATCGCAACCCTCGGTATTGCGCCTGCACCTCGCTCAGCCAGCGAGCGGGAACCGGTCTGTATGTGGGATCCGAACCCTTGGCGGGAGCGCCGCCACGCTCCCAAGTGGCGCACTGTAGCAGTGTGCCACCGGGCCGGCCCTAAATGTTTATATCTTTGATCCATTTGGAGTTGATGCTGGGGCAAAATATAAGGTATGGATAGACTTACCCCTTTTTCAGTTGTCCTGATACCCAGTTACGATACCATTCTTCCAGTGATTAGAGAGGTCACCTTTATAATTTACTGAATTTCTGATTATAATTGGGTCTGTTTCTGTATTTCCTAGTTAATTGTCTGGGCTGTCTGTGCATCATCAGTACTATGTTGTTTTCACTATTGAGACTTTATAGTATGCTTTGACATGTGGTATAGCTTTTTATGATATTCCTTTTCTTTTTTAAATTTTTCACTGTTGTTGCTTTTTCTTTCCTTTTTTTTCCCCTTCTTGCTTGTTTCATTTTCTGTTGGGGGCCTGAAGCCCCATACCCCTTCTTGTGAGACCACTCCTATGTGACAATCTGCTCAGATGGCCCTTCTCCTTGACAATCTGCTCAGTGCTTTACGCTTTACATGATAACTGCCTCGAAATCTGCTTATGCCAGAAACTGATTGCTCCTGGCTATGTAAGTTAATTTGCAAGTGAACTTTTATCCTTCTCCGGAAACTGTTTAACCATAAACATTCTGGGTGGCAACCTTTACTTTGAATGTCCTGTCTTTGTCTCTCCTCAAGATATTATCATATCTTTACATTCCAGACCCTTTGCAGCATGCCTGCTTTTTCCTATATAAGATGTAACCTAAGAACCAATAAACGAGACTTCATCAGAATACTGTCTTGTCTTCATTTCTCGTGTCTCTTGGCCCATCCAATTTCCACTCCCCCCTCCAGGGTCAGGACAATTTTCCATATGAACTTTAGATTCGGCTTATCTAGCTTATTTTTTATTTATTTATTTTTTAAAGGCTGATATTTGTATTGAGATCACATTAAAGTTATAAATTAGTTTAAGGAGAATTGACAAGGCAATGAATCTTCCTGTCNCCCATCCAATTTCCACTCCCCCCTCCAGGGTCAGGACAATTTTCCATATGAACTTTAGATTTGGCTTATCTAGCTTATTTTTTATTTATTTATTTTTTAAAGGCTGATATTTGTATTGCGATCACATTAAAGTTATAAATTAGTTTAAGGAGAATTGACAAGGCAATGAATCTTCCTGTCTTAGAATATAGTGTATTTTCCTCTTCATTCCATTCTTCCTTTGCATGTTTAAGGGTTTTCTCTTAGACATTTTGCTCATATTTTATCAAGTGTATTGGAAGGTATATTATTATCTTGAGAGATAAAAATCACTTTCTTCACTCTATCCTCTACCTGATTGCTATTTGCATTCTTGGCCTGTATGGGGATCTGAGCCCTTGAACTTGGTGTTACAAGGCGGTGCTTTAACCAGCTCTAACCAATCAGCCCTGTATCTGATTGCTGTTTGTAGACAGTCACTCAATGCATCACGTTTCAGTTAACAATGGACCACAGATGCAATGGTGGTCCCATAAGATGATAATGGAGCTGAAAAATTTCTATCACCTAGTGACACTGCAACCGTCATAATGTCATAGCTCAACACATTATTCACATATCTGTGGTGGTGCTGCTGTAAACAAACCTCCTTGCTCCAGTCATATCAAAGTCTAGCATATACAGGGCCGGCCCGGTGGCGCACTGCTACAGTGCGCCGCTTGGGAGTGCGGCGGCGCTTCCGCCGAGGGTTCGGATCCCACATACAGACCGGTTCCCGCTCACTGGCTGAGCGAGGTGAGGGCACAGCACCAAGGTTTGCGATCCTGTTGCCGGTCTCGGTCCGGTACGGGGGCAACACCAAGGGTTGCAATCCCGTTGCCGGTCCCGGTCCAGTACGGGCGCGACACTGAGGGTTGCGATCCGTTGCCAGACATGAAAAAAGACAAAAAGGAAAAAAAAAAAAGTCTAGCATATACAGTTGTGTGCGGTGCCTAATACTTGATAATGATAAACAACTATGTTACTACTTTATGTGTTTACTATACTATACTTTTTATCATTATTTTAGAGTATATTCTTCTATCACATTAAAAAGTTTACTGTAAAACAGCATGTGTGTTATGCTGGCAGCAGCCTTGTAAATAGCGTGTTTCTTTTTGTACAGCTGTTCAGTGTGTTTGTTCTTAAGCTAAGTGTGACCACAAAACAGTCAACAAGTTTAAAAAAATTGACAAGTTTATAAAGTAAAAAAGTTACAGTAAGCTAAGGTTAATTTATTACTGAAGACAGAAAAATATTTTTGGTAAATGCAGTGCAGTCTAAGTCTACAGTGTTTATAAAATCCACAGCAGTGTACAGTAATGTCCCAGCCTTTAAATTCACTCTCCTCTCACTCACGGACTCACCCAGAGCAACTTCCAGTCCTGCAGGCTTCGTTCATAAGTGCCCTATACAGGTGTGCTATTTTAAAAATACTTTATACCCTATCTTTACAGTACCATTTCTAGGTTTAGATATATTTAGGTACACAAATACTTACCATTGTGTTACAATTGCCTACAATACTCAGTGCAGTTACATGCTGTGCAAGGTTTGCAGCCTGGGAGCCACAGGCTACACCATCTAGGTTTGGGTAAGTAGCCTCCATGGTGTTCTCACAGCAACGAAATCACCTAAAGACACATTTCTCAGAACGTATCTCCGTCGCTAAGCAACGCATGACTGTATAAAGTGTCATTGTAAACCAGTGTGTTCATTGTGTGTCTTGCTGCACTACTGAACACTCGTTGTTTTTAGTTGTTTTTTCAGGAAGCCTTTAAAGAATAAAAGTTATTTGAGTAAGTGTTCAAAATGGGTATTTCAGCAGTTAGAGGAAGGCAGCCCCAGATAGGTTTTGGGAAAACCATAATTGGGGTGGGTTGCTTAAGAGTTTACCTCTTGGGCCAGCCCCGTGGCGCACTTGGGAGAGTGCAGCGCTTGGGAGCGCAGCGACGCTCCTGCTGCGGGTTCGGATCCTATATAGGGATGGCTGGTGCGCTCACTGGCTGAGCGTGGTGCGG
>NW_007730989.1:150226-152017 GCF_000696425.1 Galeopterus variegatus | reverse complement strand
AAACCATAATTGGGGTGGGTTGCTTAAGAGTTTACCTCTTGGGCCAGCCCCGTGGCGCACTTGGGAGAGTGCAGCGCTTGGGAGCGCAGCGACGCTCCTGCTGCGGGTTCGGATCCTATATAGGGATGGCTGGTGCGCTCACTGGCTGAGCGTGGTGCGGGCGACACCGAGGCAAGGGTTGTGATCCCCTTACCGGTCACAAAAAAGACAAAAAAAGTAAAATAAAATAAAAAAAGAGTTTATCTCTTGGGAATTAGGGGTCCTTCAAAAAGATGGAATTTGAGGGATGGAAGCTAATTTCAGAAGCTCATTTGGCACCAGGATTAAAAAGGTGTAAGAGCGCAAGCCATTAGTTGGAAAAGAATTTGTGATAAGTCTGTGGTTGGATTCCTCTGAACCCCAGAACACAGAGGGGACTGCCCAAGGCCCAAATGCCATGGGAAGCAGAGTTCTCATTGCTGCAAACTCTGCAGCTGCAGAGAGAAACAGCGCACGGGCCTTGGGTGTTTGGCTTTGACCACCCCTAACAACCCATCACAATGAAGCCCTGGCTGCTTCCTCTCTTAGAACATGGGGCCAGGAGTGGAGATCGATCACTCCTCTGTTCTCTCGGGGATGGAAAGGCAGATGGAGTTAGCAGGTGGCCACGAGGGTCCAGCAAGAGACGATGATCATGTTCTGCTGTCTGTGGCGTCCGTCCAAAGCAGAGGGGGCAGGTCCAGCCCCAACACCCCAGCACCTCTGGAGTCTCCAATATAGTTTATCCAATCAAGGGCTTGTGGCTTCATCTGGGACTCGGGGCCCTATTGGGAATGAAGCTTATTTTCTTCTTTTTCACCCACCACAAATAAGAGGAAATTGAACACCTATTCACTGTGCCCGGTGCCATCTCTATGTCCCCCAAACAGGCCTCAAAGAGTGCTCTGCTTTTACAGATGAAAAGACTTGAAGGCTCAGAGGGCAGGTCACTCGACTAAGGCCATTCAGACAGGAAGTAGCCATTGTCGGGCCCAGGGAGGAGGAGGACGGAGGACTGGAGTCTGGCCTCCCCTCCCCTGCTCTATTGAAGGTGGCTCTGCCTTGACCTGCTTTGTGTGTGGGTTTCCCATTGAGCTTTGGTTTGAAGAAAGGATTCCACCTCGAAACAGTCTGTGCTCTCCAGACAGGTGTATTCTTTTATGTTTCTCATCCCCAGTGGAGATTTGGAATTGACAACCTCCCCCTCCCCCCGCCCACTCCTGTCCCTGCCCCACTCCATGCCCAATGCTTTGGCCCCCCCTTTGCCTGCTGGATCTGGGGTCCCAGCCCACTGAGGGGCATGAGCTGGTGCTAAAGGCTCAGAGGAGCCCCAGGCTGCACCGGCAGCTGTGAAGGGGATGCCTCAACCTCCCCAGCCCATTGCCACCTGCAGCTTCAGGCTGGAAGGCTGGGCAGTGCAGTGGAGATGACATCTTTCTCAAGAGCTAGAATAGGGACAAACTGTCACCAGCCACCCTCTCCCCAGTCCCTGCATACCACAACAAAAGGACTCTCCAACCAGCTGTGACAGTTACTCAGCAGCATCTTTGATAAGAATTAGAAACTCAGGAATTACTCAAAGCAAGCTGCAGGGCTTGTGAAGATACTTGAGATCATTACATACTCTCAGACTGAATTCCCTTTGCATTTAATGACTAATAGTCTTTGGTTCTTCTATTATCTTACTCAAAGGTTTTAAGAATCCTAGAAATGATTTTTTTTTTTTTTTTGTCTTTTGTCTTTTTCCGTGTCCGGCAACGGATCACAACCCTC
>NW_007730989.1:146833-149357 GCF_000696425.1 Galeopterus variegatus | reverse complement strand
AGCTCAGTGCAGTAGGCCCGATACTGAACTTGAGAATACTCAATTTTAGAGGTAGGAAAAAGGACTATCTAGGGAGAAAAGGGCATTTATCCACATTCCTTGCAAAGATAAAGTCAAATCCTGGAAAAACACCATGCTCTGCTCTCTCTGGTGACTGGGAACATTCACAGCGTTTGAAGATCGCATGTCCCCAGCCGAGGTCCATGGCAGGATGGTGACATTTCACAGTCAGTAGCTGGGCTGCGTGTGGGCAGGCTGTGTGTTCAGACCTGAGCCTCCACGCAGGGGGTGCAAGAACCTTCCATCAGGCCTTGATCTTTCCTCCCCAGGAACAGGCTTAAACTTTTGGGGGAATGACGCATTGAAATGAGCCATGATGCCTAATCTGTGGTCCATAAATGGGCAAGATTTTTATTTTGTGTAACAAACAGCGCTAGAGTGGTCTAAGCATTTTCCCAATAAAGACTCATGTAATCCTCATAACAATTATTGTTCCTACCTCATTATTCCCACTTTCAGATGAGGAGACTGAAGCACAGAGAGGTTAAGTCACTGGATCAAGATCACACAGCCAGTCTGTTGCAGAGCTGGGAAGGGAGCCCAGGCCATCAGGATTCAGAATCTATGATGCACTTAGTACTCATGATGCATCTGTCTTGTGCTCTGCCCTGGGCTTGGCAGCGGGAACCAAAATCCAATCCTACATAGTCCCATCCTTCCGGTGGCTTACAGTCCATGAGAAGCCCATGTTTTGAAAGAAGCTGTGCCCTATAAGCGTCTATTCCTCATTGCCCAGACCTAATCTCTCCCTGCAGCTGCACTGGTTTCACTCCCCTGCAAGGAGTACAGACTAATACTACTAAAGGCTAATTCTATGTCTTAACTTGGCTGGGCTACGGTAAGCAGTTGCTTGGTCAAACACTCATCTAGATGTTTCCATGAAGGGATATTTTTCAGATGAGATTAACATTCAAGTCGGCTGACTTTTCGGTGAAGCAGATGAACTCTCTATAGTGTAGTTGGGCCTCATCTCATCCGTTGAAGATCACACGGATCTCCCCCAAGGAAGCGGAGTTCTGCCTCCAGGCGACCTTCAGACTTGAGCTACGACGTCCGCTGGGTCTGCGAGCCTGCCCTGCAGATGTCAGACTTGCTGCCAGCACAATTGCCTGAGCCAATTCCTAAACGAAACCTCACTTTCACTCTCTGTGCTCACACTACTGGTTCTGGTTTCTCTGGAGAATCCTGACTAATACAAGGGAAAAAATTGCATCTTTGGGCCTCATGAAATCTTTGGTGGCAAGTGACTTTGTAGATGGGTGGCCAGAATATAATTGAAGGCATCTGAGAACTATGGACTCCTCTCTGGAATTTCTGCAATGCAGATGTGTCTTACGTGATCCGTGTGGTGTCTGAGTCATAAGTTGAATTTGAGAATTGAGAGATTTTGCTGTTGATCCTGGGCCTGGATCTCTACACGCCCATGGTTGATGGATTGGACGGGAGGACCACATCTCGTATAACGTTCCCCTTCGAACGGGAGGGCTCATGCAGCCTAACATGTGACATCTTTTCAAATGCACACGTCCAGGACACCTACCACACACCAGGGGCTGGGCTGTGTGTGTAACACGTGGCGATTCCTGCAACAGCTCTGAACAGTAGCATGCACTTGGAACTTACTATCGACAGAGAGACTTTTTCTGAAGTGTCACAGCCAGGCGTTGGCAGTCACCATTTTCAGCTGCAGAGATGGCACTCCCATCTGCAGGGGTCCTCCCCTAGTCCTCTGAGATAGATGAGCAAGATGCAGAAACAGCTGGTGGGGAACAGCAGGGCAGTCGGGGACAAGTGTGCCCCTGAGGGGCTCAGCTGGGGTTGAGAGAAGTAGAGCTCACAGAGAGAGGAGACTGCAGATGGCCTTTGTCACAATTTCCTTGTCTTGAAATAGCCACAACAACAGCCTTTCCTGTGGAGCAAACCAAGAGAGAAAAAAATCACTTTTACAAAGTGATGAGTGTCTCTTAGTGTCACATGACAGTGATATGCACTTGGACCTTATTCTGAGTCAAAGTCCAATGAAACCGAAACGTCTCCTCTGAACAAGGCTGTTCCACGTAATAGACCTGTCTCTCGGTGAGTCCTGCTCTCCCCACTAAGCCTCGGAAGCATCCCTACAGGAGACCCACGGCCTTGCTCATTTAAAGCATGGCGATTCCTTCTGGTCAAGTTTTGGCCAAGAAAGGTCAGGCAGGGACCATACACTAGTCCAGGCTCCAACCTGCAAATGGAGATGGGCTCCCAAGGTCATCTCTGAGTAGGATGTAGAGTTGGAAGGGGACTATAATTCCTAGTGGCGTGCTCAGCTTTATCACCCGTGGGGTGGGGTTTTGGAGATACTTTGGGACCCAATCACCACCTGCAACTTTGTTTCTTTGGGAAAGTGCATTCCATGTATCTTTGTTGTCTGATTGGTTGGCTGACTGCTTGACCGATCAATCGATTGATCGATCAATCGATTGAT
>NW_007730989.1:145252-146620 GCF_000696425.1 Galeopterus variegatus | reverse complement strand
TTGTCTGATTGGTTGGCTGACTGCTTGACCGATCAATCGATTGATCGATCAATCGATTGATTGATTCATTCATTCAGTTGTTGTCCACCACATACCAGGAAGTTACCAGGGATGCCAAGACCATCCTTCTGATTCAAGCTGTGACATCAGCTGGCACCTTAGTGGGGAGGGAGGCAGGATAGAGAGGCTCAAGATGCTCGCAGAGGACTGTGTTCCAGCCAGTCATTTTCCACATGTGCATGTCAGGGGCCAAGGGTCAAAGGGCAAAGAGCGGGAGAGGTTCCTCATTCACGTGCCACCTGCCAAGGGTAGATCACCCAGAAATCAAGTCTCCCCAGTTCAGAGAGAGCTCCTTGAAGGCAGGGCTGTGTCTTGCACAGAGTTCGGGCCGAGCAGGAGGTCAGTCCACGTGTGTATGATAAGATGACCCGGCCTCTCTTCTCTCCTGGAGTCTGTTTCCTTCTGTTTGGTTCCAAGTGGTTAACAAAGTCTTGGCTTGGTTAGAGGAGGCTCTAACTGTGATTTTACCATCTGCTGTGCATTTTGGGAATGTGCTCTGCCACAGATCCTGAGTTTTCTAAAGCACGGACGGTGTGCCGGTGTTCTTACCAGAATGGCCCAGCCCCTGTCTCCTGCCTTGGCCTGGAGAGTCGAGGGGCTGGACAGGAGCCAACCACAGCCTTTGAGAGATTTCCAAGACCACCGCCATCCGCCTCTTTTGAGAGAAGTGGCTGAAGACTTGGGATTTCGAGAGAGTCATCTACTGATCCTGATGTGACGACAGCTCAGGAGCTGGGCTGACAGTAGAGAGGTGCTACCCNTCTACTGATCCTGATGTGACGACAGCTCAGGAGCTGGGCTGACAGTAGAGAGGTGCTACCCCCAGCTGCCCTCTCCGGTCACATGTGCGGGTCACTGTGGCCATGCTCTTGTCTCTGTTTTGGAAAAACTGACACAGTTAACAACACCTAGCAATTTTATAAGGATGTCAAGTAATCTTATCAGAAACAATCTGTTTTGGCCAAGGATAGTGGGGCTACAGCACCCTGATGCCAAAGTCACTATTATGATAATTTGTCAAAGGGACAGAATGGCTTTCGCCTTGGCTCCTTCTGTCTTGGTCAGATCTTACTGCCCAAATTTGGGCCCAAGGCTCTGGTGTGGGCTTCCCAGGGCAGAACAGTTGGGACTGTATTTACTCTTAGCCCCTGTTCAAGGCAATGAACTGCCTTTTGATGGTGGTTCTGATACAAATGCTCATTGAGCATTATTCTGTGCTAGACACGAGGCTAAGCACTTTGCATGTCTTATGTCACTCGATTCTCCCCACAGCTCTGCAGGGTGCACTCTGTGTTCCTCGCATTTTTA
>NW_007730989.1:142159-143772 GCF_000696425.1 Galeopterus variegatus | reverse complement strand
CTGCAGCACACAGTGGCTTCAGTTCCGCTGTGAGCCCTGGTGTCCTCCAGCTCCTCCTTCCCTTCTCTATGCTGCAACTGCTGTGGATAAAAGGGGAAGGGAAAGAATCGTAAGTTAGGAGAGGCGGTGGTGCAAACTGCTGGACAGGCTGGGACACGCCACCTGGAGACTGTCACTCCGGCCTGGTGGCCACACCTGCACCCCAGATGGGCAGGTGGGAGCCGTGTCGATATGCTCACTCAGCTGTCCCATCAGATGCTCAGTCCTCAACTGTTTTCTAAGAATATTTAGAATATTCTAAATATAGAATAATATATTGTAATGTATTAGAATACATTCTAATAGAATGTATATTTTTCTACTTCGTCATCTCCTGTGAATTTTTAAGGAAATGTGATTCTTCTGACTTGGAATCTTCGTACTAAGCTCCTCAACCTGTGCATTGTAAAGAGCTTTTTTTTTTTTTTAGATGAAAAAATAATATTTAGAACATGTTTGTCCTTGGCAGGCTGTGTGTGTCTGGGCTTATATGTGTAGATGCATGTTCTATTGCTGCAGAGCAGAGATGTGCCTCAGTGTGATTAGTTTTTCTGTCTTCATGGGGTTTACCAGGGTTGAATCCAGCAGTAGGTTGTTGGAGACTCGAGTAAAGAATCTCTTTTCCAATTGACGCACTCTGCAACCCTGACCAGAAGCTCTGATGTAGGAGAAACAACAGGCACACGTGTGGTCCCCCAAAGCAGCTTACCGTTGGCGTGTGTTTTCAGAGGATGGATCCTGAGTCCAAATAGCAGGGACTCCCCTTTTTAAAATGGTCATTCCTCCTGCAAACATGCTCACGGGCTGTTATGCTATAGCCACATCTGGTAAATACACTAAATTTAGATAAGCAATAAACGTGAGGGTGGGATTGCTTCTGATTTGTTCTGCTTGCACCCTTCTGGAAACGTTCAAACACTTTCTGTACATCTGTAACCACGCCTGAAAAAAAAAATGCTGCTCTCTGTCCAGTGGACACCAGCTCTCAATAGCATTTAAAGATCATGACTTCGAAAGTTTGACTGCTGGTCGTAAGCTACTCGTTAGTCCCTGAGTCGTGTCCTCACCAGTTAAACCCTGTAGTGGGGAAGGGTGTTAGACCTGCCTCTTCTAGAATGCAGCACCATCTCTCAAAAAGTGTTGTCCTTTGTCAGCTCTGTCTTCATCCTCTTAACGACCCATCACTCACCTTGTCTGGCCCTCTTCTTACCTCCACATTTTAGCAGTGGGCTGACTTCCTATTTCAATGAGGTTGGATTCGCTGGGCTAGCCGAGGTGGTGCGTGCATCTTCTGGAAGAGCACACATGGATGCACACGCTGGCAAAAACCAGCCAGCAAACCACGGCTAGACCCCAGGCTGCCTGACGTGGGAAGGCAGCAGAACACGGTTCCCTTTTTTCATTTCCACAAAATGGACATCTCCAAAACCCACAGAGAAGCCAACACTAGATAGGATTGATGTTTTTGACTCAAGGTGCCATACAAAGCCCAGAAGAGGAAAGAGTGGATGTTTGGCCATCCCAGCCAGTGGGGAGGAATCTTCGAAGGAGGGAGGGTTCAAGAATAGAGGCCA
>NW_007730989.1:139079-141433 GCF_000696425.1 Galeopterus variegatus | reverse complement strand
TGGCCATCCCAGCCAGTGGGGAGGAATCTTCGAAGGAGGGAGGGTTCAAGAATAGAGGCCACGGTGAGAAGACTATTTTTTGTGTCTTTAGGCAAGGCCTGATCCTTAATGTCCCCTGGGTAACGCTTCCATGCATTGATGTCTTCTGCACCTCCATACTGTACCTAGTGCTGGGATGGAGAGAAACTGGCCCAGATTGCCAGTTTTAGGGAGTTCTCTGCAGAAGAGAGGGGATGTGTAGACAGAAGGAAAGAGAAAGCAGACGTGGAGTGGGCCCAGGCAGGGTTCCTGTGAGCCAATTTGGAAAGCCCTTTCTGAAGTCATCCCTCCGGTGCCCCAACTGTACTCTTTGCGCCATGCTGTACTCTTTGCGCCATGTCACACAGAACATAAGTGCCAGCCTGGGAAATAGCATGCTGGGCTGCCAGAGGGTTAAGTTTATTTTGCAAGTCTTCCAAAAAAGGAGGCTTTACACCCTTCCATTCCAGGGTGAAAATGACTCACTGAGAGAAAACCATGGCTTGTATGCAGTTTCTTTACAAATGCCCATTAATTTCATTTCCTAGGAAATCTCCACTTTCTATCGCAACTATGGCTGTCATTGGTAGTTCCTAAAAAATACTGTCTCCAGATCCACTACACACATGGCCCCCAGGACCCAGTACAGACCTGAAGCCATCATATTCTCTGTCTCTGTCGCTGTGTCGTCTGCCACTTTCCCTTGGCTGGCCCTCTCATTCCATCCCACCCCCCACAACCTCAGAAACTGAAGATGAAAAGTTTTCATTTTAATATAGCGATGACAAGGCTATCTATTCTGTAACTCTGAATTTTTAGTCCTAAAAATGTTACTATCTGATAGATGTTTTGATACTTGTTTTTAGTCTAATGGACCAAGATGGCTGCAAATATAATACAAAAGAGCAATTAATTATGTATTTCTTTAGAAATTCAGGGTAATAGTGAAAAACTATTTTAATGGCTAGAACCTGTTATCATTTAGGGCCAGAAACTCGAGTCTTTGAAAAAATAATGAATCGGATAGTTTCATTCTAATACGGCTACTTTTTTCTGCCTTTTAAGGCACCTTCTAATAAGAATCTTCTGGTAACAAAAGAATTGAACAATTACTTTCAAAAGCTTTCAACAAAAGCGTTTACAGCAGCTTTTCCTCACCATACCTGTTACAAGGTCCTCGTCTAATTTGAAGGACTGAAGGAGTGACTTTCTCGAGAGTTTTTTATTGGTATTACTGTGTAATCAGCTTTCCGATTCATACCAATGTTTAAGTATCACCAGTGATGCTAATAGTGAATATTTATGTAGATGAGTTTAAGAAAGATATTTTTTCCCATTGACACCACCTCTGTTTCCCTCTCTGCTTCTGTTTTATGTTTGCATCCTTGATTTACCGTGCAAGTCACCTGGCTTAACATATGTTGGCTTTTTAGTAACTTTCTCACTCCTTCCTGGGACTATCCCTGACGGTGCCTAATTCTTCCTCCTCCTTCCCATGCACAGGGGACTTGGACACTTTTAATTTAAAAGTCTTTCAAATATATTTTCATAAACCCTTCTTTTTGTCTTTGAAGCTACAGACCAAGATTTTTCAGATTCATGTTTGCTTTTTTTTATTTCTTAAACTTAGCTTGACCACATATTGTATAGAATGCTGCTTGCTTGCTTCTGAGCGGTATCGTGTCCTCAGGGTATATGCACAGGACTGGCTACATAATTTGTAAGGCCCAGTGAAAAACAGAACTGTAGAGCTCCTTATGCAAAACTTATTAAGAATTTCAAGTTGGCGACAGCAAAGCATTGGACCAAGAGGGGGGACCTATGTCACTGCCTGGGTCACACCCCCCTGAAACTGGCTCTGCCTGTGTATGTAACTTCTTGTGACTAACCCTAGGTATGGTCTCTGTCTCAGCCTTGGTTTGTTTTTTCACTATTTTTAGCTTGCAAACCAAGTAAAATCATTCCTTTTCTCTCAGGGCTTTGAAAATATTCCACCGCCTGGTGACTTCTATTGTTGCTATAGAAAGTCTGCTGTCGAGTGAACTGTTGTTTTTTTGAAAGTCATCCTTTTCTCCCCCCTGATGGGCAGCTTTTTTGCTGTTGTTGTTACAATATGTCCAGTTTTTTTGTATCTTGCTTTGAACTAATTATGCTTGCTGAGTTTCAGTTGAATCTGATTCTTCATCCTGTTCTAGAGAACTCTCAGCCACTGTTGTTTAAAATATTGCCTCTTGGGCCGGCCCGGTGGCGCACTGCTACATTGCGCCGCTTGGGAGTGTGGCGGCGCTCCCGCTGAGGGTTCAGATCCCATGTACAGACAGGCCGCTCACTGGCTG
>NW_007730989.1:136558-138003 GCF_000696425.1 Galeopterus variegatus | reverse complement strand
TGTGTGTGTGTGACTGGTAAGGGGATAGTAACCCTTGGCTTGGTGTCGTCTGTACCGCGCTCAGCCAGTGAGTGCACTGGCCATCCCTATATAGGATCCAAACCTGCGGCCTTGGCGCTCCCAGCGCCACACTCTCCCGAGTGAGCCATGGGTTCGGCTCCAGCATTTTGTAGTTTTTGATTGTGATTTTATATTTCAAAGAATGTTAACTATGGGAATATCATGTGGCAGAGGTTGAGGATTTGTTTCTATAGAGTTTTTCATTTGCTAAAGTAAATGCCCCTGCGATATTACTAGACTAAGACTCTCTTTATATTAAGTAACTGACTTGGGGTTCCTAGACTGTACAAGTGAGTAAATTTAAACTCCGAACTTCTATGAATGGGGTCTGTGGTTATGAAACTCAAGGTGACTTTTTCCCCCCAACCAGATGTTCCACTGCCAAAGTATCAGCATCTTTTCTGGTGTTCAGTCCTGCTTTATGCTTGGTCTCAGGTATTTCCTTTACTGATCTCAGCTGTGCTTTTAAAACCATGCTTATTATTTTTGTAAGGCATATCTAGGTGTTTCGTGGCTAGAAGTTTTTTAGGTTCTCTTCCATGATATTGCCACAAATGAGAGTTCCTGTCATTCTGAATTTCTGGTCACAAAAAAAGCTTTACCATTATGATTACACATTTTGAGATCTGCCTAGATGTTAGGAACATCTTAGTAAACAGGGAAAGATCCCTGACCAAACTCATGGTAGTTCTTATCAGAAAATACCACTTTTTTTTTTCCTTTTTTTGTCTTTTTTTTTTTCGTCACCGGTAACGGAATCGCAACCCTCAGTGTCGCGCCCGCACCGCGCTCAACCAGTGAGCAGACTGGTCTCTACANAATAAAATAAAATATTGCCTCTTGCCCCATTCTTCCTTTCTGGGGCTCCCATGTAATGCATGCTACAGCTTCTCATTTCATCCACATGTCCTTCAGTTTTCTTTAATTTAAAAAATCGCTTTATCTTTCTGTGCTGCATTCTAGATAATCTTCCAAACCATTTCCCGGATCATCACTTTCTCTTCAGCAGCCTAATCTGATCTTTGACCCATTTGTGGAATTTTTATTTTTAATGATATACATTTCATTTCTAGAAGTTATAGTTGGTTCTTTTTCAAATATACCTGATCTTTTTTGAATAGAGTCTGATTATTTCTCACAATTTTGATTGCCTCTTTTCCATTGAAATTATTTTAGTCATAATTCATAGCCTCTTTCTGATAGTTCTGTTATCTGATTTTCTTGGGGGTCTTGGGGTTTATTACCTTTGCTGCCTGTTGTGTCTGTTGTCTTTTGTTCATAGTGGACTGTTACTCATGTCTCTAAAGCATTTTGTAGTTTTTTGTGTGTGTGTGTGACTGGTAAGGGGATAGTAACCCTTGGCTTGGTGTCGTCTGTACCGCGCT
>NW_007730989.1:133896-136143 GCF_000696425.1 Galeopterus variegatus | reverse complement strand
GATGCTGTGGAGGAAAAAAGTTTAAGCTGAAATAACTTTAGGTAGTTCCTGTGCCCATCAGAGGACTTTAAAGTCCCACTGTATGGAATGCTCCCGATATCCAGATGGGGAACATCTAAGCCTGTAGGCAGGAAGAAAAGTCATTCATTTATTTGTTAATTTATCACTCCTACCTCTCATGAGCATGAAGTGAGGGCTATGTGGGGAATTTAGGCAGGAAACTTTCAATATGGCTAGATACATGTGAGCACTTCAAAAAGTTCATGGAAAGATTCCTATTATTTTTAAATTCTATTTTTCCATGAACTTTTTGAAGTTCTTCGTATGTACTTAACTCTTTATTTTTTGGGATCAAAAATCTTATTTACTCTGAATACAGAGCACTCAATAATCTGAACTGTGGTTGCTATTTCTATTCTGTGAACACACTTTTAGAAAAACATGGTGCAATGGTATGGGAATTCTGAGGCCATTTGTTCATCTATTTATTTATTTCAAATGACATTTGTCCAGCATTATGCTAGGTAGGGCTTTGTACTAGGTGCTGTGGGGCTAAAAAGATAGATTATAAATTGTTCCTGTCCTTGGGAATCTCACAATCTAATACCTTTGCGGGTGGGGGGACAGCACATATACAGAAAGATAATGCTCAATAGGCCGCAATTAATCTACAAAGGATTTAATTAAAGAATCAAAACAAGTATTTTCACAACGTTTTTACTGTGGTAAAATCTAACATAAAATTTACCATTTTCACCATTTTTTAAGTGTACAGTTCAGTGGCATTAAATGCATTCACATTCTTGTGCAGCTGTCACCACCACACATCTCTAGAACTTTTCCAACTTCCCAAACTGAAACTCTGTCCCCATTAAACACCAATTCCCCATTTCCCCCTTTTCCAGTCCCTGGCAACCCCCATCCTACGTTCCGTCTCTAGAAACCTGATAACTCTAAGTCCCTCACATCGTAAGTGGAATCATACAGTATTTGTCTTTTTGTGTCTGGCACATCCCACAACTTTTTCATCAAAAGAAATATGCTTTACAGAAACAGGAGAATCCCAGCCTTGTCTGTGACCAATTCATCCTTTGGGCTGGCCCGGGGAAAGCTGGCCAACTTTTCTTAATGCCCTCAGTTCTGCGAGAGCACAACCATGTTGGCATCTTCTCTGAAGACTCCAATGCAGTGCTGTGATGTTAGTCAATTCTCGTCAACTGATGTTACTACAGTACTTATGTGGCTGCTCCTTTCTGAAAACCCTTTGCAGCCCCAGCAGGTGGTGGCAGATGGGGGTGGCGGTGAGAAGAGCAGCTGGCAGGTGGGAGGGGCTTCCCCAGGCCGTGTGTTTCTCAGGGCTTNGTCTCTACAGGCTTACCCCAGAAGTAAGTTGTTTTCGTTCCTCAGTGGGCTGCGACTGGCTCTGGCTGGGGAGGCCCCCATCTGTCTCTGGGGCTCAGGCCCCACTTCTGTTTCTTGTGACTCCTCATTGGCCAGCCATGCTGTCTCTGTGGAAGTCATGCAGTGGGAAGGTGACATCACACTAACTCCTCTGGGCCTCGCACAGGTGGAGGTCTGACACCAGCACGCTCTGCTCCCCGAGAGGGCGTTGGGAAGGTGTGTGGTCTGGGAGGGCAGGGGTTAATGAGCAGTCCACTGATGAATGCCTCCTCTGGGCATATCCCAGTGTCATCCGGGGCCACTTGAATTCTCCCTCCTTGTGTCTTTCCTCTTACTGGTAGGGTTACCAGTACACATCCTTTTTTAACTCATAGGGACCATCTCTGGACAAATTAGCCAAAGACTATGCAAATAATTGGTGCATCATTGAATGTTACCAAAAGATTATGGCTTTCCAGTTCTCATGGCTCATTAAGAGGGTCCCTCACTCGGCAGCAGACATTTCCAAGCTCTTACCTTGTTCCGGGTGGTCTGCTGGGCTCTAGTGACGCAGAGGTGTACAAGCAAGACCCCAGCCCTGCTTTGACGAAGCTGACGCCTGGTGAATGGCAGAACTGCTGTTTCTACAATCTTGTACTCCCAAAGTAACAAAGACGGACCACATTGTATAGGAATGGCTCAATCTGTGTGTGTGTCAGATCCAGTTCTAACAATCACTACAACAGGTTCATATCTATAACACATCAGGAGCTCTGTAGGGGATAGAACATCTTCTAAAACATAGAACTTTTTTTTTTTCCTTTTTGTCTTTTTTCGTGACCGGCAACGGATCACAACCCTCAGTGT
>NW_007730989.1:132662-133668 GCF_000696425.1 Galeopterus variegatus | reverse complement strand
TCCTCGGATCTTCAGTGGGCTCGTCACACCCCTCTGTCAGCAACGAGACCAGGCAAGGGCTAGATCAGGAGTTGGTGTGGGGAGGGGGCCCAGCTCGGCTTAGCCACTGTGGTGGGAAAGAAGATGCCACAAACCAGGTCTCTAGCCTCTAGAAGTGGATTGGTGGAAGTGTGGTGGGTTATGTCAATGTGAGCCCATGCACAGCAGGTGCTGAGGTGGCAGGTGGAGGGGACCGAAGGTGAAGCCAGGACTCTCGGAGCCTTCCCTGGCACAGAGATTGCTGGTGGCTGGGTAAGGCCATAGGTAAGCAGAGGAGATTTACAGTATGGTTTTGGGGGCATTTCCACATGGTAATATGAGCATGGGCTTTGAAGTCTAATGGCCCTGGTGACCAGGTGCTACTCCTTATCCTCTGAAATCTAATCATATCCTGGCACCACCTCTTAATAGTTGCATTACTGAGGGTAACACTGGCAGCAGAAGCAAACCCTCAAGTTTCAGAGCCTTAACTTGGATGTTTATGTCTCATTCAGGTCAGTGGGTGGCTCCCTTCCAGGTGGTGATTCAGGGATCCAGGCTCCTTCCAGCTTGTGGCTATGCCATCCCCTAAGAATCACGAGAGCTCTGCACGGGGGTGGAAGGTAAGAGACAGGGTGTGTCTTTGCACATTCATCCAGTGGGATGCAATCACTTCCAGTCACATTCCATTGAGCTAGGGGACATGGAAGTGTAAACCCAGTGACAGTTGCTGGACAGTTAGCTTCTCTGCCATGTTAATGGGGTAAACTTCCAAAGCCTCAATTTCCCCAACTGTAAAACAGAGACCATGGAACCTCCAAGAGTTATTGTCAGATCAGAGCTGATAGATGGGATGTGACTGATCTGGTGCCTGACGCTGACTGTGCATTTAACTGGTGGCTGTGATTACTGCCAGCGAGCGAAGGACTCTCTCATCCACTGGAGCAAAGGGGATCAGGACTCATCCCTGCCTCTGAGTACTTTAAGT
>NW_007730989.1:129644-132168 GCF_000696425.1 Galeopterus variegatus | reverse complement strand
CTCTCTCATCCACTGGAGCAAAGGGGATCAGGACTCATCCCTGCCTCTGAGTACTTTAAGTGCACTGTGTCCTAGCCTGTGCTTCTGCCTAAAGAGGTTTCATAATGACTATTATGCCATATGCATCCTGTATTATGATTATTATGTAAATGCAAGTATACTTCATAATGATTACTGTGTAATACATTTTATCTACTGTGATTTTTGTGCAGATGTGAATGAACATCTCATGCTAACATATATGTCATGGTCTAAATATTCCTGAGACATTGACATAAGCTTTTAAATATCACCTCATTGTTTGCTAGTGTTCAAAAAGGCTTTTGTTATAAAAGCAATATAGGTCATTGCAAAAATTGCCAACACACAGACAGCTATAAAGTGGAGCTTAAAAACTGCCTTCCCACCCTCCTTTCCCCCTCCCCTACCAGCCCTACTTGGATAAGTAACCATTGTGAACAGTTTTGGTAAATCCTTCCAGAAATACTCTGTGCTTATATACAAGCATATATAAATACTTTCATTTTGCACAAAAGCAAATCATGCCAGTATGTTATTCTGCAATTCCTTTTTCTTTTTACCTATTTCTGTGTCTGGTCTAACTCACTCTTCTTAACAGCCACACAATATCCCATCCTGGGAATGGGGTTCAGTTCAGCCAGAGACAAGAGCTTTTGCAGTCAGCGTAAAAAAGGCACTAGACTCTTCTTTTCTTGGTGTGATCTGGTAGCTTGCTCGCCAAATCTACCTTCCCTACAGATTGCAGGCACCTCCAAATCACAGACCTGTATGGGCATATCCAGAGTCTGCAAAACTCTCGCCACGGCCCTCTTGTCATTCAGGAAGTGGTCGAGCTTGATTCAAACCACTGCTTGTTCTATCAGGCGTGAGGTCATTGGGACAGAAAAAGGTATCAAAGTCCTCTGTACCCACAGCCTCAAGATCATCCAAAATAGCAAGGTAGGTCTTGCTGTCCTCTCCAGGGCACTAGGGACACTGGGTTCAACCTCAAGGATATGAGCTTGGAGGCTGTCGATCATAAAAGGTGTCCTGTGGCTCATTCCACGTGGGTTAGACTCCCCAGTGTGGGAAGGAACAAAGCATTTGCAACTTTGCTGAGGTCCCAGACAGGCCATGAGGCTGCTGGGGCTGTGAACGTGATCTTGTCTACCCCATTCCTGGGTCAAGTTATAGGAACCCATCTGGCTTCAGCCCTAGAGTAGTATTTTCCAATTTTTATCTATTCGTGTGCTACCTTCTGATTTCTTTGTATCTCGAAATACCATCTTTGCCCCTTTTATTTAGGACGTATATACTGGAATGATGCACTTATAAACTTACAATCTATTTTACATCTATCCTAATCTGAAGCAGCATTTTGGAGTCACAGGCTGCGTGTGCCAGTTGTGATTTTTCTAACATGCATTACAATAAACACAGCTCTTACCCAAACGACGATTCGTCTAAGTGCCTCCTGCAGTCCTTGCCTGTATCCCACTGTGGGCATTACTGCCCGGGTACCTTTCACACCTCTTCAGGTGAGATGCATCCCCAAGAACAATTTAAGAGGAGACTCCAGAGATTTTTGGAACACGTGAGTTTTGTGTTACAAGACAGCAACCTCTGTTTCTTTTCCTCCAGCAGCCCAGGATGATATTTTTGGCCACGATGATCTTCATGGAATGTTTTTCTCTTTTTTTTCTGGAAAGAAAATAAATGCCTCCATTCCCAATTACCACTGAGGATAAGTCATAAAGAGCGTAGAATCACCCAGAGACTCTTACTCCAGCAGATGCAGGGATCTTTTTACTGCCTGACATACACCGGGCCAGGCTCGCATGAGTCCTATTTTTAGATTTGCGGGTTGACTTGGTGAATTTGGCCTCCTTTTCAGCAGATCATATTAATGAACTGCAGATGGGTGCATAATTGATTCCTTTCTATCACAATTATTTCCCAGTCAGGCAAATGTGCTCGATGTCTCCTTGGTGAGTAGTTACCTAGTTTCTAAAACCCCTGCCAGGTCTGGGAACAGGTTTTCTTTTTGGCTTCAACACAGAGGACAAATTATTCAAGATGGATTCACTGAGGTCCTCGGATGCACGTTCGGTGTCCTTGGCAGTTATATGGGGAGTCTGGAGGTCATGGGGGCTTTGCACTCAGTTGCACGGAGATGCTGATACCTATTATCCTGGTGGGTGGAGGTAAGGAAAGGCTGCATTGCTGAATGACATTTAGAACATTTCCACCCTGTATCACATCCCCACGAGCTCTATTGTTTCCCACAGTCTGCCCAAATGATCCCTCTGTCTCTTGGCCACAGCTTGAAGTACTGCCATACACCTGGGGCTCCAAAGGCATTTTCATTTCATGTTCAGCAGACTTTCCCTTAAGAGGCTCCTTTGGCACCACGTGAAACGGGGGGCCAGTTTACTCAGTGTGACCCAGCACTGCAGGGTTGGAGGTGGTGACGTGGGCCAGAATCATGTTCAATATCAAATAATTGGAGCATAAATTTGCATAT
>NW_007730989.1:127033-128840 GCF_000696425.1 Galeopterus variegatus | reverse complement strand
GGTGGTGACGTGGGCCAGAATCATGTTCAATATCAAATAATTGGAGCATAAATTTGCATATGCAACAGTGCAAGACACTGTCCATGGAGACCACACATGCCGACAAAGAATCGTGGCCCTCTTCATATTGCAGAGGAAGGGACGGGTGAGGTGGGACATGCACTCACTGGAGTCATGCGGAAAGACACGACAGCTCTGCACCCATGTTCAGACTCCAAGCAAACCTCTGCCCATTTTCTGGTGGGTTGGTGGACTCTGGACTCTGGTGAGTCTATTAGATCCAGCTGAGTCGATCTAAGTCCTTACAAACTCACAGCTGGGATTTATCCAGGATCCGTCCAATGTGGAGCATTATCCAGGAAGCCAGCTTTTCCTCTGGAGCAGGGGTCTCACTGCTTCCCAGAATGTCTGTGGTCTCCTTTCTATGGCAGATGTTTCATACCAGGAGACAATTGATGTATGTATCTAGATAAAAATATAATTTGAAACCTGGAGCTTCTGCATGAAATATCATAACTTCATTTTTGGGCCAGACAGATTTTACTATTATTTTCTGCCCTTTGGGTTATTTGAGCTCCTGTGCATCACTGTAGGTCACAGAGAATTACTTTTATTCCACAACAACATCAGAGTCAGGTAATTTCAACCTCTGGGAGTTAGAAGTCGTGTTGTTCTGGTACATTCTGGGATATCCTTCAGAAAAGGCCCCAAACCCCAGCTGCTTTACAACCCAGTGCATTCCTTACAATGTCTCGAATGGACTGGGGGGACACAGCACATTAGTCACGAGTGTCGCTGGCTTGGACACGGAAGGACAGGTGAGCCGTGCAGTCTGGGTTGCTCTGGTCTGTGGGACAGTGTAGCCTGAGACCGTGTGATGGAGAAGCTCTTCGCGTCTGTCTCTCTTCCTTGTGGCTTCCAAGCCACTCCCAGTGATCTTGATCATTATGGAGTCTTTTATCTAAGGACATGCAGGGCTGTGCCAAGAAGTAAGCAGCTGTTTCGTTCTTCCTATATTAGGTTACTGTGTACCCAACAGTGAAGCATCAAGGGACATTTGACAGATGGCCATCAGGGAATCCTCTTTGCTTACCTAGGTCACTGCAGGCACCAGTTTCTCTAAAGTCCATGACCATGACTTTAGGCAAGACACTCTGCCACCCTGGATCCTGTCATTACCATCTCTAAGTGATGGGTGACGTTTCATGGACTCACATGTTGTAGTTTGGTTGATTGAGGGGATTTCCAGTCTCTGCTGATGAAGGGGTTTATTATTTTTCTAGTGCCTGATTTTGAGAGTTTACTGGCTTGAGTGTTATAGGTGACCTTAGTAGACGTTAGTAGATACTAGTTAAGAGGAAAGAGGGGAGGAGTTAGTGGGGATGGAGTTTAATCACTGATTTATAAGTACTTAATGACAGGCTAAATTTCTATCATTTATCCTCAAAAAATTTTTTTCAGCTCACCCCTGGCTTCCATTTATTTGAAACGAATCACCACATGCCTCTATTTGAAAGGTCTTTCTTCCATACCGATCCTGCCTTCAATTGTTGTTGGAATCAGGCCCCTTAACTAATGAGAGGACTTGGTGCCACCCCCAATGCACATGCATCAAACTTGATTCAACAGTGGCTTTCACTGACCAGGAATCTCAGAGAACCCGAATGAACCTCGGTGTCCAGGCCATTTTTCTTGGCCATCTCGGGGAACAGAGAAACTGCTGAGTAAATGAGCAAAGGATCCTCAGGGTTTGTGGACCCTTCACTCGGAAGGCTGCAAGGGGCTTTGCAGGTTGGGATCAGCATTC
>NW_007730989.1:93498-126392 GCF_000696425.1 Galeopterus variegatus | reverse complement strand
TTGTCCCTTTAAATTCACATGTTAACACCTTACCCCAATTTGATGGTGATAGGAGGTGGGGATCTTGGAAGGGGATCAGGTCTGGAGGGCGGAACCCACAGAAGGGGCTAAGAGATCAGACTTCTTCCCTCCCACCCTGAGGGGACACAGTGTGAGATGACCAGCTGTGAACCAGGAGTGGCCCTCGCCAGGCACCAAATCTGCAGGTGCCTTGATCGGGACTTCCAGCCTCCAGATGGTGAGAAATAAACTGCTGTTATTGATAAACCACCCTGTCTATGATATTCTGTTACAGCAGGTTGAACAGACTAAGACCCCAGTAACCGTCAGTCATTTCCTTTTGCACTCAAAGGTGATGCTGCTTGACTGTGGCTTTGCTTTAAGAGCTGTGACCCCTTAGCCGGCCAACGTGGCAAGCTTTGTTTGGCCTGAGGCCAGCAGCACTAAACCAGCACCCTGTCTCTGCAAATGGTTGTTTGGATCTTAAGATGCTACCCCAAAGCAGTGTTGCTTTTTAACCCCTGAACAGCCTACATCCTGATTGCATGGGTGTTAGGGGTGCCTGACCTCGATTTTCATTTCCTGTAGTTGACAGAGATGGACTGAACTGTCCCCAACCTGCCCATGAGGAGCTGTCAAAACAAAGCCCAGAGAAAGGCTGTGTTCAGAGCAGTCTCTCTGTGCCTCTCCTATATCACCATCAGTAACAATCAGTCAATCAATAAACAGATGGATAATTAAAACTATGAATGTTTTCAATGTGCCCGGCATCATGTTAAGTGCTTTCCACGTGTTAATTCATTTCATCTTAACTCCATAGTGAGTTTCTCAAGAAGAATACAATGACTTACAAATTCTTAAACGTTCTTACAATGGCCCTTGAGTTCACCCCACCATACAAATGGGGAAACAGTCATGGGTGAAGCACTTCGTAGTTTACAAAGCATTTAAATAAAGCACATATTTCCTGAATATAAAAGCAGTGCATAATAATAGTAGGAAATACGGATAATAAATAAAATTCAGGAAGAAAAAAAAATCACACTTAATCCCATTACCCAGTGATTTTTAGATGGGTTCTAAAGATGATGATGATTTATTTTGCAGATACAGAGACTAAAGCTGTGAGAGAGCAGTCCCATAGCAGGCAGCAGATTCAGGACTCGAACCTAGCATTTTCCCATATTTCTCTATATCTCTAACTGGCTGAAGATTTTTGAAGTTTGCCTCGATTGGATTTTCGGGTTCCTCTTCCACCTTGGAGAAAGTCCTGAAGGACTCTGTCTGAGTGACTGGGGCGTGGGCTGGCTGAGCTTTTGAGGGTCAGTAGGTCAGTCCTTCTTGAGTTTCTGAGCCTCAGATCCCCGGGGCAGGGGCAGCCAGAGAATACAAGTGCCCTACAAGCATTGCCTGTGTAGACTGAATCAGTAACACCTCCCACCCACGAGAGCTATTATTTTAAAAATATATGTAGATGGCTATAATTAATAAAATGCATATTTACTTGAAAGCATAGCTAAATTCACTATAGACTTTTGTCATTATGTATTTTCTTAATCAAAAAATATTAAACATACAACCTCTATCCCATGAGAGTCTGCCGTATTTTGGGGGTTTAAAAATGATCCCCACAATTTAGAATACAGGAGCTGTTACTAAAGAGGAAAGCCAAGGCCAATGCCGGGATGAACCCCACAAATACCAGTTTCTGCAGAGTCGAGGCCAGTGGCCACAGTGCAGAGAAAAGGGACGGCAGAAATTAGGGTGGTCAGGGACTTGGAAATAGCCAGTAGCTAAATTCACTATAGACTTTTGTCATTATGTATTTTCTTAATCAAAAAATATTAAACATACAACCTCTATCCCATGAGAGTCTGCTGTATTTTGGGGGTTTAAAAATGATCCCCACAATTTAGAATACAGGAGCTGTTACTAAAGAGGAAAGCCAAGGCCAATGCCAGGATGAACCCCACAAATACCAGTTTCTGCAGAGTCGAGGCCACAGTGCAGAGAAAAGGGACGGCAGAAATTAGGGTGGTCAGGGACTTGGAAATAGCCATTTAATAAAGTCCAGAGTGTGGTACCATGTTTAGGAATACCCACCCCGTTTGCTGATTTTTAAAATGAGTGTTTACCTAAATTCACTCTCACGTTGCATAGACCCAGGTTGAGTTTGGGTGTTTGGCTCGGTAGGAGTGGAGGCGCCGACTCATTCAGGGAAAGAGAGCAAAGTCACCTGGTGTGATGCTGGCTGCTGATTTTTAAAATGAGTGTTTACCTAAATTCACTCTCACGTTGCATAGACCCAGGTTGAGTTTGGGTGTTTGGCTCAGTAGGAGTGGAGGCGCCGACTCATTCAGGGAAAGAGAGCAAAGTCACCTGGTGTGATGCTGGAAGCCACTGCCCATGTCCCATCTCTGGGAGCTGGGCACCACTCGGGGATCCCCAGCAGACGGGGCCCTCACCCCAGCTCTGGCCTGTCACCTGGGACCCTACTCCTCTGTCTTGTGGTCCAGCGTGCCATGCCCCTCTGTGGGCTCAGGACTGCATCACAGCCTTATTTGCTGGACCCAGCACAGAACGTGTTCAGAAATACCTGTTGAATGACTAAGCCAGGGAGCGGATAAATACATGAATAGGCACATGTGTCCCCAGTTCCACAAGTTACCGATGGAAAACATTCAAAGGAGATTTTAAAAGCGCGGATCACGTTTCCTCCAGCATGGATTTCTAGGAGGTCAGAGTGTTGAATGAAAAAACCCGTTTTTTCCTTGATTATAGAAACGATATATGCTCATGGTAAGAATAAAATAAGATGAAAGGGATAAGGAAGAAGCTGGCCATTCGTCACAATCCCATCTCCATGCACCTTCTAGAGCACGTCCTTCCAGATTCCTCCTGAGTGCGTTCTGTGTAGCCGCCACCACTGTCCCCCGCAGACCCCTTCTCTGCTCTGCTCCTCTGTCCCTGCAGCCGATGCATGGCAGCAGCACGTGCAAAACCTCTGGGCAGAGAGGGAGGTGCGGTGATGGCTGTCCCTCCTGGCTTCCGTTCCCACTGCCACCTCCTGCAAGGTTCCAGTCCCGTCTGCTTCCTCTCCTCAGCCCACAGCTCTTGAAGCTGTCCCTTCGCTGCAGCATCTTTCTTTACATGGACCATATTGGATAAATTCTGCTCCTGGCCGGGACCCCGAGTGGAACAAGACACACCTATAGTCACATACTGGAGTCATATGATCCATTCTCTTTTATAACCTGCTTTTTAAAGTTAACAATACCCTGTTATAAGAATCTTTTAAACCCAGTGCATGTGATTGCACACCCTTGTTATTTTACTGCGTGGGATTTTCAATAGGATTTAATGAAATCCTGCAATGATTCACTGAGCACCTACCACGTGCAGGATGGACTCTTGCCCTTGAGTGGGATACAGCGCAGTGTGGGTGTTAAGACAGATGTGGAAGTAACTGGGCGGGAAGTAAGGGGTGTCACAAAGGAGACACTGTACTTGCCAAGAGCCACAGAGTTTGGAGGGGAGAGGGTGGGGGGTAGCCAGCCTTCTTGGTGGAGGCGGTGTCTGTGATACGTCACGGGTGGGGGACACGGAGACCACAGGGAGTCGGGGGCCTGGAAATCAGCCTGGCAGAGACGGCCAGAGCCACTGCCGGGAGCTGCACGCCTGTGGCTTTGGAGCAGGAGGAGCCTGGCTTAGCAGAATGGAATATTCCTTCACTGTACTTACTCAGCCCTCCTTTAAAGCAGGTTTCTGGAATGATGATCTCCAGGAGGCCAGGGACTATATTCCTCCACATCCTTTTATGCTGGTAGGAATTCCAAGTAAACCTCTGTTGAGTGAATCTGATGGACCTCCTGTGGCAGGGATGGAAATCTCTTGCTGTCTCATGATGGGTTTTGCTCTGGACCTGGCTCCTTCTGGTGCTACCCCACTCTCTTGCTCTTCTAGGCTTAAATGGAATCATGGACACGAAAGTGCTTTGTGACAGGGACGCTGTCTCCTGAGAGCACGGGTCCCCTTCTCCTACCTGCTCATTCTTCTGAATGTGGGTCAGGGTGGAAAGCCCACCGCTCTTCATGGGAATGATTTGGGAGAACACTCAGATGCTCCAGTTTCTCCGCTTGTGTGCACTGGAGATCCTGACAGCCATGGCTCTGCAGAATCAGGCTGGACTTTGAAACAGAGGGTAAGACAAGAACCGAGCTGGGAGCTGGGCTCTTCCACCAAGCCTGGAAGTGCAGAGAGTCCCTCTTTCCTGCTGCCCCATGCCTACTCCTCCGGCCAACCCAAGAACAGCCAGACTTTTGCCTCAAACATGTCCTTTCTTTCTGGTCATCCACATTTTGCCATTTACTTCTGCTGGGAGGCTCAGGGTGTTGATTGTTAGGTGGGGGGTTATGCTAGAGTTTGGGACGGCCACGCAGCAGTTGTGTGCTTAGTAGCCAGGTGTCGTGATGACGGTGTACCAGCGGCCACAACCGACAGCAGCAGAGACAGATCCGTCTGGCCAGGAACCTATGCCCCGCCACGTGCTGCCTGCGTGTGTGCCTCTGCCACCAGGCAGATGGCCACTCTCAGCCTTAGTGTCCCCACCTGTGAAAAGGACACAGTGATATCTATCAACCCCTCAGAATTGTTGTGCATATAACACAGGGGCAGAGCAAGTGGTGCCCAGTACGACCCTTGGCACAGGGACTCGACACGTGGTCATCTTTTTCTCCGTCACCCCGATACTCTTTCTTCTTATTCCAAACTCCTGTGGGAAACAGACCGATGTCGCTTTGTGAATGATGCTCTATTACTGTCCCAGGCAGTGCACATTCCCTGGGATATGGGGAGCAGACATCCAATTTGGGAAGATGGAGTTGGGAAGAAATCAGGTGTATCTGGCTCTCAAAGCAAGTTCCTCATCCCCAAGCCCTCAAAATAAAAGAAAAAGGAAAATCTTGAAAGTCTGGCTTCTATTTCTGAATCCGGTCCTTCTGCGGGCTCATGAGCTGCAAAACACACGATGTGCAGTTGAAAGACCCTCCCAGGCCTGGGATGTGCTTTTCAGCGGGGAGAGGTGCCTCCAATGAAGCTGATTTTCCCTGCTGGAACCTCAGGGAGTCCTGTTACGATGGTCTTAGAAACATCCAGGAAAACCTGCTGATGGTGGAGAATCCAGATGCTAAATACTGTTTACTCCTGAATAATTTATAATTCTTTTCACAGCTGAAGTCACTATAAACTCCTACAAAGGGCTTTGTAAATACTCATTAGAGTCTCACAAAAGTCCTTTGAGCTCCACATGATTATCTCTTTTTGGCAGGTAAGTAAACTGAGTCACAAAAGTTGAAAGATCCGCTCAAAGCTATGCCAGGAGCACAGGCGGGGTGGGGCCGGAGCTCAGACTCTGGGGCCCCTCTGCTCGCGAGGGTGCTGGGACCAGGCATGTCCAGCCTCCCCGAGCACAGGTCCCCGCAGCGCCCTGGCTTCCCTTAGTGAGTCTTTGCTCAGGTCATTGCAGCTGGCTGAGGTCGCCGGGCTCCTGGGACCCACTGTCCAAGGGCAAAGGCTCCACATTGAATACATGCCCAGCAGCCCCTGCACCCCATCCACTGGGTGTATGACCTTGTCCGCTCCCCACTGCCTGTTATAGGGCCCACCGGATGAGCTAGAGCATGAAGAGACGCTGGACTTTCCTCTTTTCCTTTTGTTACTCAGATGAAAATTGCCAGGATTAGGTGAGTGCACGACCCACTTAGGGGTCCTTGGCTGCAGCACTTCAACTTCTTACATTTGGCCTGCACCACCCACCAGGGAAACATCTGATCTCATCGACCCTGGCAGACATGGCAGACTGCACCTGGTGGTGGCAGTGGAGGTCCCAGCATCCGACACCTGTTAGGGGAGGTGCCACAGGTTATTGAGAGAAGTGTTCCCAGCGTGGGGATGGGACTCCTGGTAAAGCAGAGATAGAAGGGCTGGAGAGGCTGGGAGCTGATGTTGGAAGAATGTCTGGGTCACTGTTCTGCAGCAGCCCTGGACCCACACCGACTGGCCAGCACTCCACTGTCACATCACACATGTAGTGACCGCTGTACCGTGGTCACCGTGACCAGCCTCACGGCTCCTGGCGCTGTAACCCTACTGTCATGCCCAAGGCAGCAACAGCACGTGCTCATCTGTCTCCCTCTGGGCCCCTCTCGACAGCTCGCTCCCCATCCAGGGTCTGACCCAGCGTGGATGTGGGGCTGAGGCCATGACAGCCCCGAGCCCTGCCTGCTCCCATCCTTCCTGCTGCTGGGCACATGGTGGTACCTCCAGGGCATCTGGAAATCCCAGGGAACAGTGTTTCCACCTATGCCAGTGGCAGTGGGCAAAACGCCTCTTAAGGACTCATAGAAAAAGGTAACATAATAAAAGCTAATGTTTGTTGAGTGCCTATTATGCCAAATCCCATTCTACCTTCTTTGTTTTGTTGGCAGGGATCTGATCCCTTGACCTTGGTGCTACAAGGCTGTGCTCTAACCAAGTGAGCCCACCAGCCTGCCCCCATTCTACCTTCTTAATATCCTTGTGAGAAAGGTGTTGTTATTGTTCCTGATTTACATACGGGACAACTAAGGCACAGAGGTTAAGTGACTTGCCTAGGGCCGCTGGGCTCCAGCTGGTGAGGACATCCCCTTCACCTCCGCCTGGCTGCTGGACCTGTGCAGGTGCCTCCGTGCCCCTGGGTGGTTTCCAAAGCTGACTGTACATCGATGTTCCACAAAAAGATGATAAAATGTGGATTTCCAGGGTCTGCACACAGAGATTTTAATCCGGTGAACCTTGAGAGTGAAGGGCAGGGGAAGCTTGGAGGCTGGATTGTTGACAAGCATTCCAGGTGATTCTGAAGCAATCTGCCCCTGGAGGGGCACGCAGGGGCACTGGGGTTTGCTTGTGCACATGTGGCCCCACCCATCCTGGGAGCAGCAGAAGATGCTACCTGATCCCAACAGTCCTCCTGCTGAGCCCGGCGTGGCCTGGGAATTCTTGTCGGTGACTGTCAACCATCTGCAGGTGGCTTTGAGACAAACCCAATCTGTCATCCTCAGCGTGGAGTCCCCAGGAAGGGTATTGAAGAAATTGAGTTTTATCACAGGCCACCAGTTCGACAAAGAAGGAAAATTGTGGGGTATTTCTGTGCATCGGTTTCTTTCTTCTGTGTTGTGGGGAGAGATGATCACGGAACTTTTCATTTTTAGCCTGGAGAGGGTGGATTCTTATCTCTAAATTACTCTCTTATTTCAGGTAATGCCAGTTGTGATGACATTTTATAACATACAACTGTCACTGAAACTTCTGTGGTTGATTTTCCTTGGTTTTTTTTTTTTTAGGCAGTCAAATGATCAGCTTCCACCCCATGCATTGGGTTTGTTTGCCCATGTTTGATCTCTTAGGATGGCTCAAAATGCCAAAGGGATCGCTCAGTCAGTTTCGGGGTACAGGGAAGGTTCTGTCCAGCCCTGCAGCTGATGGAGGCCCTGCTGCCCTCGATATGTGTCTTCCAAGATCACCCTGGGTGTTGACATCAGGAGCAGACGGTAGTGAAGGACAGTGAACAATTGCCCAGGAGGTTTTATAGATTGTTGCTAGAAGGCACAGTGTCTAGACACATTCCATTGGCCCGAACTCAGCCCGTCACGTGGCTCTATCTAGTCAATTGCAAGGAGGTCGGGAATCAGAGCCTCTCTGGCCCCAGGGGGACAGGAAATGGGCTTGTGAACAGCTACCAGAGTCCCTTTGAGCTCTGAGGGACTGAGCATCCTCAATGGACGGTGCTTGGGCCACTGGCATCGAATCTTACTTAAATTCCCACGTCATGTCCCTATTGGGCAATTAAAATACATTCAATGGGACAGTTTTCAAATTTTGAATAGTTAAAAAAAAAAAGAACAATAAATCGGTCAGAATATCCTCTATCATCTTAACCATTTCTTGTAAATTTTTTGGAGCTCCTTTTATTTATAATTTTAGAAACGCCTGTCGGGCTTACCTCGTGGTTTTAGTCCTTAGCTATTTGTCTCCCAATCTGTTTCCTCGAATCCGAAGGGAAACCTGTTCAAATCTGTACTGGCTTTCTCCATATTCTGAAATGAAGCCTAGAGCAATAAAATAAAATTTCTGGCCTCTGAGCCAAAATGTTGACGTGGGTCCTTTTTCTTGGGAGGAGGTGTCCCTGGTGGACAAAGTGCAGGCTCTGAGGCCACCTGCAGTGGGGGGTCCCTCTGGCCTGTGCATGAGCCCCCTTATGTCTCATCCTCCCTGTTTACACCATGAGAATAATTAATACCAGCCTCGTGGGATTGTGGGGAGTGATGTACAGTGGGCATCAGAACTGCTAGGTGCAGTTATTGTGAATGCCAGGGTCGGTGAGTACCCACTGGAGCTCAGACATGGCTCGGTCTGTGAGGATGGAATTCCTCTCTAGGGATGAGACTCAACAAATTGTCCTAGGGAGAAGCTCAGAACAAAGGTGTGGTCAGGGGGTGCTGTCTCGCCAGCCCACGCATGAAGTGCTCCAGCATTGTGGGGGAGTCTCCCAGAGTTCACCCTTGGAGCGAGCCTTGCTGTGTCGTGACTCAGTTTCCCCACTGATAAAAGGGGATGCAACTACAGTTCTAAACTTGTCTGTAAAACACATTGAGAGCCTTGAAATAAAAGGTGGTATTTAGTGTGAGTTCAAAGCATTAGGTAATTATTTTATTGCTCCTTTTATTCCTGAGATTTTTCTGTTTGCTCAGCTTACAAACCCGAGCCGGGGCCATAAAACCCCTTTTATGCGAGCGCCGTTCACACTCGCTGTGTGCCCACGCCGTCCAGGTGGAGAGCGCTCAGCAGGCGGAGGGTGCAGACGGGCAGAGCCAGGACCCCAGCAATTCTGCCTCATCGAGGCCATGACCGTGCTCGGTGACTGTGCTGCAGTCCGTTTATTTTTTAGCCATCCGCAGGTGCAGCCTCTGCCCCGTGAATCGGATTCACTTGCACGTGGTGGATCCGTTTGTTAGGACACCCCCAAACACCAAATCAACAGCGTTTCTCAGCCCATTGCTCTTTCTTATGGGTTCAGAGCCCATGTCTTGCCACCATCCTTCCCAGAGTTCCATTACCTGAGACCACAGGATTCAAGAAGCTCCAAGCTGGAAAGGACCCTAGAGGGTGGCTGGTGTAACCGCTCGCCCAGGTGGGAGTCCATTTACAGCGTCCTGGGTTGACACAAAACCTGTCCCCATGTTTTGGAAGGCATCCCGTTCTACCGTTGGGTAGATCTGGTTGTAGAATGTTCTTCCTCAAGTCAACAGGAATGTGTGAGTCCCACGTTGCACCTGGTTCTCACGATGGTCATAGAAGCTGGAAGTGGGAAAGGCCGGCAAGGCTCTGTCGGGCCCAGGTCACCTCTTCCAGCTGCCAAGCAGGGATGGAAATAGCTCAGGATCCAAGGCGATGTTTTCTTTCTGGTTCTTTCGGAGCTCGGTTTTATAGATGGTGGCAAGGGGCGTCCCGTTTTAATGAGTTCATGTGTTGGAATTGAACCTTCAAGGACAGCATCTTTGCTGTTTTTCTGATTCTGCACCTTCTCCTTTGGGTCAAAGTAAGAAACTGCAGCCCACCGTGTTAGGAGGAACGAGGCAAGCCCCTCTGGAATCTACCTACCAGCAGGAGCCTGAAGTGCACGGTCTGATTCTCAGAGTCACTGTGCAAATCATATTCGGTCGCCCTTTAGCAAACCCTGCTGTGGAGACAGCCCTGCAGGATCAGGGCCTCCAGATCCCAAAGCCTGAGAAACTTACAAACTCCTTCTGGGGGTGGGAAATCTCACCTGGACAAGATCAGTGCACACTTCACTCCCTGCCCCCGGAAGTCTCACCTTAGGGTATCGAAGGTGTGAAAAGTGGTCATTTGGAATCACCTTCCCGCCCCCACCCCCCAGCAGCCTCCCTAGAGAGGGAGCTGAGATGTGGGTCAGGGCACGGCTGCACGGAAACCGCCTACTCTTAAGGGAGGTCCAGCCAGGGAGGGCTGGTTCTGCGGCCAGACGGTGTCGACCAGACCCTGGGGTTGGTGGTTGGACGCTTTGTTGGGAGCTCATGACAAAAGCTTTGTAAAACTTGATGGAACAGATGAGTGAGTCAGTGAGGAGATGAATCTGGAATCACCCCATGTCTGTGCACAGTCATTCTTCTATGCTGTGTGCATTAGTCCAGACGGCTCAGGGAAGGGGATTTCCAAAACCAGAACATTCTAGAGACACCTCTTGCGTCTGCCAGACCCTCTCCCTAAAAGAGATTTTATAGAGCTGAGGATTCTCGAACCAAGATCTTGTGGGATTCTCTCTTTTCATCTCTCAACAGAGACAAGGGGGCAATTTATTATTATCCATTTAAGTTGATCGGCGTCCAGAAAACTCCTGCAGTGATTGCGCTAATGTTTAGGTAGTTCCTTTTAAGGTGAAGCCAAGGCACCTGGGAAAATTTTATATTCATAGTGTCCAAGCCAGGCAGGTAGAGGTCCATTTAATGGATGGAAAATTCGAGGCTCTCATTCGTGGGGCGGGCTGGGAATACGGCTCAGGAGAGAAGCTGGTCTCTCTGTGCACAAGTAGGTAAGTTACTTCACGAATGTCCCCCCAATGTGGCTCTCAGGATATGCCTTCGCCAAAGTCAGCTTTATCTGCTCAGTGCCCAGCAGGAGCCAGAGGGCAGGGGTGGTCTGAGGCTTCCACACCTAAGTCCCCCAGAGGGAAGGAGGCTGGACCTCCCCCAGTAGCTTTGCTCTGGCAGTGTCCACAGCCACTTCACCACCAACATTTGTCACATACGTCCTGGCCCTCATCCTCTGGGGCTGCAGAGACACACCTCACCTTCCCCAGGAGCCCCACGCCCAGCTCAGTCTCGGGTGGGGTCTCCTGGCAGCCTCACCGTGGTGACCACACACTGACCGCTCCCATCTCACTGCCTTCCTCGGTCATGCACGTGGCTATGTCTGTGCCCATGCCCAGGGTCACTTCAAAAATCTTGGACTCGGGGCCCCCTCTGACCACAGACTGTCCACCCCTCTGCCACCTGCCAGGAGCTCTGTCTGATCTTACCTGCCCCCCTCTGCTGCAGACCCATGGCCTGCCCTTTACTGTCGTGTTTCCTTGAGCACGTGGGACCCCCTCCTGCGCCCCCTCATTCTTTGCCGAACAGCTTACTGACCCACAGCATTGGCTCTAAATGCTCTGGGTTTCCAAAAACATGTCTCCAACCAGCCGTGGGTCCTGAGCACCGCACCCCGATGTCCAGGTGCCTGCCGGACAGACGGCTCCATGGGGACATCTCATGACGCCTAAAACTCAACACACGGACACTTGAATTCCTACTGCTGGCATGTCAACCCCTTTCCACCTCGCCCACCTCCCCTGCAGCTTGCCCCTCCAATCCATTTCCAAACTGCACAAGAGAGCTGCTTCTAAAACACAGATCAGGTCATTCTCCTGCTTAAAACCCTCAGCAAAGGCTCCCTTTCACCCTCAGGATAGAGGTCAAATGTCCCCAGGCCCCACCACCCTCCTGCCACTATGTGGTCCTGCCGCTCCCTGCACCCCCGTCCCACTATCCCACATTGTTGCTTTCGCGGTTTCTGCTCTCGTGCCTGGGAGCTTTGCACACGCTGTTCCCTCTGCCTGCAATGTCACTCCTCTCTGTCACCTCTGCCCACTCGGCTCAGCTAGCTCCCTCTTTTGCACGTCCTGGCTGGGAGGTCACCTCCTGCAGGAAGCCTTCCCTAACCCTCAAATCCAGGTTAGATCCCCACCAGGGTCTGGCAGCATATGTAATCCCCCCACCACAACCCTAGTTCTGCCATTGAGCTAAAAGCCGACACTTCTGCAGCACCTGCTGTGCTGGGCTGTTTGAGGACTTTGTATGAATGATCACATTTGACCCTCACTACAGTGCCCTGTGCGGTAGGTACTGCTATCACCCCGAGTTATAGGTGGGCTGACCCAGGCAAGGGTGGTCACACACATGGGCTCGCATGGTCAGGAGGTGGCAGAGCTGGAATAGGAGCCGAGACCACACGGCCACCGTCCTCAAGCCCAGCTGCGTGTTAGGAGTGGATCTGAAAAAAATGCACACGCTTGTGCCCTGCACCCAGGGAGCTTCTGGTCGTGCTGGTGCAGGCGTTCAACAGTTGGCAGGAGTCTGTATTTCTAAAAATCTCCGAAGGTGACTCCGACGACAGGACCCAGGCTCGTGACACCCTATTGCAATGGCCTGTCTCTCCTTGCCACCCTGCAACAAGCCTGGGGCAGACAGAGAAGGTGCGTCTGAGGCTCGCTGCATCCTCTCTGTGCCCAGAATAGCACCGGCCCACGGTCCACACTTGGTTGATGTAGAAAAGTGAGTTGCTTTTACCACGGCCTTTCTGAATGCCTGGGATGCTGGAGAGAGCCAGACCACCCTGTCCACCGGGCCGCGACTTCATGGAGCTCTCTTTTCATCCCAGTGACATTCTTTCTAGCAGTCCCGGGTGTTTCCCTGTTTTCTTGCTGTCTGTGAGCCGCGCCCTCTCCTGCCCCACACTAATGAGAACAGGATCCCTGCAGGAAGATCTCTCTGATGGCCTCCCCTGCTTCCAAAGCTGTCAGAATCTTCACCCTGAGATCCCCTGCCCCTTTCAGGGCACAGAGGAAGCAGAGCCCCCCTCTTCTGGACCCTCCTCCCCGGCCCGTGCTATAGGAGGGCACCCCAAGCACCTGCTCTCTCTGGAACCTCCAGGGTCTCCCTGCCCCCATGTCCCCACCCTGAACCCCATGTTGAATCAAGTCCTGCCATGGGGAGCCTCTGGCTGCCACCGTCTGCCGTGCCCACCCTCCCTGCCTCGGCCGCCACAGTGACCTCACAGTGACTTGCCCGTTCTGGTCTTTCATGCCCAACCCCCGTCCATGTCCCACTTTGGTAACGTCACTCCTGCATCAAAACTCTTCCCACGGCCAATGAATGGATTGTAAATGCAGCGGGCGCTGAGGATCCTCCTGGAGAGGCCTGACCCCTCTGCAAAGTCACCTCCTTCTGTCCTCCTTCTGCCTTCTCTCCCTTGCCTATTTCCTGCCATTCTTTCTTCTCTCTGCCTCACTGTTCCCGCTCATCGCTGCCCAAGCCTCATCCGACCTTGGCACCCAGCTTGGATGCAGCTTCTCTGTGCAGCTGTGTGACCAAGACCCCGCAGCAGTGACATGAGCCCTTCTCTCGGATGTTACTACAGCAGGTGGTTTATTTGCATTTCCAGCAGTGGCCGCAGCTTGTCTGATCTCTCTAATGGCCTAGAAACCCCTTGAGGGCAGGATCTGGCCTGTAAGCCCCAGAAAGCACATGTCACTATGACTTGCACTGTTGGAAATAAATTAAAATGTAGGGGGGACATAGAATATAAGTAGTAGAATTGTAGGAAAATATAACCTTAATGTACACAGTCTTGTAACAATGCATAATAAGCAAAGCAGTTTTTTTAGGGGCCAGAACAAGGGTCAGGCCTGAGCACACTAAACAATGCATAAGCAATGCAGCTTATCAGGGGCCGTGACAAAGGCCAGGCCCAAGCTCACTAAACATTAATAGCCCCCCACCGGTTCCACGAAATAGCTGGTTCAAAGCAAGGCCCCGGGGAAGGTAAACAATTGAGAAATGCGCTAAAGGGGTGCCAGCCTGCTAAAACCCACCTGTAAACCCAAAAGGCGCCAGCTGAAGCCCACCTGTAAATCTAAAAGCGCCACAGATAACCAACAGTTGATCCTATCACAATATCCGTTCAAAAAAACTGTATAAAAGCTGCTTGCATTGTGAATTCGGGGCCGCTCCTGTCCTGAAAACGGGGCGACCTCCAGCATGCCGGAAATAAAACCTCTTGCTTGTGCATCGATCTCTGTGCCTCCTGGTCTTTGCGAGATGAGCCTTCCCATCAAGTTAAGATTCGTGCTTTTAGGACGGTCTTACAGCACAAGGACAATGGGCCACCCTGCGCCACCCATGTGAGATAGGTCAGGAGGTGCGTCCCTTTCTGTAAGGCTCAGCCCGCCTGTGCCTCACGGCTGTGCCATCAGGATGTGTTCCTGGAGGCATCTGGGAGTCACTATACCAGGTAAGAGTTTGGCCCCCAAGTCTTCGTGTTCCCTGTGAGAAGCTGAGGGCCTGTGACCTTCCTCTGGGGAAGCCATCCCCCCTGGGGCCCAGTGGCTGTGGCCGGGCATTAGCCAGGGCAGGGAGCTGGATGCCTCCTGGCCGCCTTCACTTTCTCCCAGCATGGAGTGCCCAGGCTCCCATCCTGCTCCCCAAAGTGGCTGGAGGACCGAGGACAAATCCTGCAGGCTCAGCCATGGGAGGCCGGAGCAAAACGCCAGTGCAATCAGCTTTATGGGCACCGTCCTGTGTTTGTGATTCGGTTTTTCCTACTGCGTGGACTTGAAGACCTCCCCGGCTCCCTGTCCTGTCCTTCCCGCCAGCTCTGCCTGGGCCACCCTCCAGCCTGTGAATTCCTGTCCCTTGATCAATGGTTAACCTGTTCATTCTCTCCTGGGCTCCCCGTTATCAAAGAGTGCTTTGAATAACATTAACTCTCTGGTTAACAGAAAGAACCGTGTTAATCATCTACAAGCCCTTGGGCAGGAAAAAGTTTTCTTTGTAACCTTCTGCCAACAGGGCAGGAGAGCCCCTGTCCCCAGCAGCTGAACTTCAGCCACACCTGGTCTAGAAGCTTCCGAAGCCCCAGCCTGTCATCACGTTACCAGGGCTTATGAGGAAACCAAGGTCATACACGGCTGAAGGCTCTCCTTGGAATCTCGCCACTGTCGCCCCAGGATGCCATAAAGAGACCAGGCTGTGCCCCTTTTTATAAAAAAGTGGTTTTGCCAGCGAGGCCTAATCTATGGTACATTCTTTGTTGCTGGGAGACCTGGAGTGGAGGGACAGGCTGTTCTTTCTCGGAGCCATAGTTAAAAATGTCGCTGACCCAAACACACACATGGGCTCCCCCTGTGTGGAGCTCGGATGCCCGAGAAGGAACCTCTCCCTGCCACGGCAGTGGCCAGGATCCACGGGCCAGAGGGGGTGGCTCTGGACGCTGCGATTCTAGTCCCAAGGCTCGCTGCAGGGAGGTGGCCTCCTTCTGGAGTTAGGTGGGGGGCACCTTCCAGGGAGGGGAGGGACATGGAGAAGGGGCCCTCCCCACCCAGGAGAGAGGGGTTTGATACGTGGGTGGACCGTGGACGTGTGCCCGAGGGTAGAGAGCGCTGTCGTGAGGAAATGTCCCCTCATTCCCAGAGCAGATCTGTCGCAGAGCAGGAGGCCAGGGGGAAGCAGGCTGTATGCAAATATTTGCTTTTCTGGCTTGCTTTCCACTCCCTTAAAGAAGCAGGGGGTGGAGGAAAGAGGCCATTCTTGGGGGGTGTAGGCACTGCCCGACTTATTAGGAAAGATGTTGGGGTCTTGGCAAGCGCGGTGCTGCTGTCGCTGGTGGGGCTGGTTGCTGTCACCCTCGGCCGCCGTGCTCCAGATGCAAACATTTCCACATTAGGCAGCCTGCGTGCCCTGGCAGTGGTAGGGGAGGTGCCCATGCAGGCGGGTGACCTCTGCGACTTGCCTGCCTCCCCCATGGGTGCACCTGCCCTTTTCTGGATCAGTCTTGTGACCCCGTGTCCAGGCACTTGGCAAGACTTAGCAAACGTCCCCCAGTGCCCCGTATCCTAGTTACGCTGTTTGCACAGACACCCTCGGGAGCACGTGCAGAGCTGCTGTCTCCGAGGGGGCCTGGTGCCTCTCCTTATAGGGTCTGCTGGCCCCTCGCAAACCATGGGGACTTGACTTCCTTTTTCATCTCCGGCCATCTCCCTGGAAGCTGGCCCGACCTCTCTTCTGGACCCAAGAACTTGAGCAGAGGTTATTTATTATCTGCCGTCCACATGTAGACCTGTGCAGCCAACTATGGGAGCCTGTGGCTGCTGCAGAGCCACCGAGATGTGGCCGGGCCAGCGAGAGGTGCTGGAGAATCTGTCACACCCCAGATTTCGAAGACTTATGTAAAATAGAACGTAGCCTGTCTCATATGTCAAGAACATTTTGGACAAGGCGAGTAAAATAAAATGTTATGAAAATTAATTGTACCCGTTTCTTTTGATCTTTTTAATGCAGCTACTACAAAATGTCACACACAGGGTTGGCAGTGTATTCCAGTTGGACAGCACTGAT
Source organism: Galeopterus variegatus (assembly GCF_000696425.1). NCBI lineage: Eukaryota > Metazoa > Chordata > Mammalia > Dermoptera > Cynocephalidae > Galeopterus > Galeopterus variegatus. Next base: position 110,127 of record NW_007730989.1, on the reverse strand, counting down.
CTGGGTTGTCCCCCTGGTGGAATGGTCCCCTCCAGGCTTATGGCACCCTGTGGAGTGGTTCGGATGGCCTGTGCTTCTCTACCTTGCCCGGTGGTCGCAGACCTCTGTGCCTACTGCCCCCTCTGCCTGGATGGTCCTTTCCTGCTTCCTCCTTGACACCTCCTGGTCACCCGTCAGGACCCTGGTCTGAGCCTCCTATCCAGAAGTGGGAGGCATAGGGGTTGCCAGCACTGCCCTTGCACACACGATGGTAGGCATTTTTGGTCTGCTTGGCTGTCACTGGCCTGTGCTGTCCTTGAGGGGGTACCTGGTGGCACAGAGAGCGCAGAAACTCGTAAGTGTGCAGTCCTCCAGACATGGGTGAAGGACCTAAGGGGTGGAGCCGTCAGAATCTGGTTTTATTTATTTTTCCACTGAGAGGGTCAGTAAATTATTAACTGAAGTCACTATACCTTCGTTGCTGTTATCAGCCCATGAAAGTATCAGCTAAGTCTGGGTTTCAGATCTGCTTAGTACTATCCCAAAGAAATTTTTAGAAATTCTTATTTTATCAAGAGAACAAGTATTTCAAGACAAATAAAATTTCACATAGAAAAATTTCATTCATTCGATAGGAAATGTTTCTGGGAAGTCTACTGTGGACCAGAAGCTCTTGAAAATGTATGACACACACGCCTGAGCGGCTGTTAGCTCTTAAAACATGGCTCGTCCAAGTTAAGACGTGCTGTAAATGTAAACCCGGAGTTTGAAGACTTAGTACAAAAAAAGAAGAATGTGAAATATCTTACTAGTAATTTTTTATTTTGATCACATGATGAAGTGATAATATTTTGGGTCGACTGAGTTAAATGCACTATTAAAATTAATGTCACCTGTTTCTTTTTTAATGTGGCTTTTAGAAAATTAAAAATGACATATGTGGCTCACACTGTATTTCTATGGGACAGTGCTGCTCTAAGGAAATTATGCTTTGTTTATTTTGAAACTCTTCTTGATGTACATGAGCATTTCAACCAGGTCTAGAGTGGCTTAGGAGCCTGGGAACTGTGGCTCTGAGTCTCCCCACCAAGCACAAAACATCCATCCAGAGATGTAAGTTTTAATTCTGGTTCCTCCAGCTAGATCTTGTCCAGGGGCCCCATCTTGACTTACCCCAGAAACGGCCCCGTGGCCCTCTGGGAAACTCCCAGGTTCTGCAGCGACTTGCCAGGTGGTAATTACAGGTATGCCAAGGCCCTCGCGTTTCATAGATTGAGTCATGATTATTTACCTTCAGCAGGCACCAGAGGTGTGATGGGAGCTTAGCTGAACAGAGAGAAGACCCAGCAAGCAGAACACCTTGAAGTTGACCTGTCAGCCGATTTCACAGCACCTGACCGTGCTAGCCTGAGGGCTGCGATTCATTCCCTGGGAAAAGAGAGCTGCATATTCTGTCTCCAGGCCACAGTCCAAATCCTTGCTACTCTCTCCCAGGTCCTGGAAGACAGAAATGGAGGAATCTATCAAGCAAAGAAATGTTTTCCACCTGAGATAGGTTTTTGGATCCCTTCAAATCATATCTAAGAAGTCGGCCTTTTAAGGCACACATATGTATGTAAACATTAAAGTTCACATCATAATGTAACTGCCCCTGGAGACAGGGCTCTGGGTCACCTGCTCTCCTTCCCAGGGGTCCTGTCTGGAATTAGGACCCCCCTGGACTGGCGGCAGTATTCTTCAATCCTAATGAATCAGGTGTTCCTGCCCTGTTTCCTCCTGTTTGCAGAAACTGGGCACCCTGACTGCCCACCCCACGTGCTGAATAGTGCTGAGAAAAGAAGAAACATTTCTTAAAGGGAAGAAAAAATGAGAGCCTTTTCATCAAGGTCAGAAGACTTTTGAGGTTGGAGCAGCTGGCCAGGTGCATTACCCACTTTTCTTGGCTTCTTGGAAGCAGCAAAGTATTTGAAAAATAATAGAGCCCTTAGTCCTATCATTAAAAACCCATTTATCTTGGGAATTAAAAAAAAAAAAAGGCGATGAAAAATTTCCGATGAGATGCATTTCTTCTCGCCCGAATGACTGAATGCCTGCTGGATGTGTCTCCCTGCTAAGACTCACACTTGCAAATCTGTGTTTTTCAGGCTGGGGAGATGAAAATAAAAAGTCTGTGAAAGGTATTTCTGGGAGGGCTGAAACAGGGAGCGGGTTGGAACCACCCCATGTGGGGCCCAGATGCTGGATTCTGGAGGGTGTTTGCTTATTTGGACTGAATGCAAGTATCCCACCCCACACATGGCTGGGAGCTCTGCACTTCGCTGACGTCCCATGGAAACCAAGAGGACTCGGTGTGACTGGGTTATTTTTCTCAGCACGTTTTTATATGGTTACCCTTAGTACTCCTTTCTGTTTTGGGATTTTTTTCATATTTCTTATTAAAACAAAAACAAAAACAGAAAAAACAAAAAAAATAACATCTTGATTTTGAAAAGGCACATTCACCCAAATAAGGCGCCAAGCCCATAAACAAGGTGGTCTCGATCCGTCATGTGTCAACAGCCAATGTCCCCCGTATGTGCAGAAGGTTTGAGAAAAGGACGGAAAGGCTCAGTCTTTGCTGTCTGGGTGTTTAAACACCTCCCAGTCCCCTTCCTGACCTCTCAACTGCTTTTGCCTTTGTGGCTTCAGATGGGGAGGACTCAGGGTGTAGAAGAGGATGTTAGGTGTGCCGGGTGTAGACAGAGGAAAGCATTTCGGGATGGGCCTGGGGAGAAGTTGAATGAATGAGGTGAGGGGGCGTTTGTCTGTGAGGGGGTCCACGATCTGTGGTTGAGGGGTGTCAGTGCGACTCCCACCGTGGGCTCCCACAGCCTGCACAGCAGACAGTACCTGTCACGCTCAGCTCCTGGAAAAGCTCACAGAGCTGTGTTGATACTGTCTCATGGGAGGGGTGCTAGGGGACATTCTAGAAGGTTCTTCACCAACTTTGGAAGGTGCAGGCTCTGCAGTCATTGGACACAGCTTTACTCTCCAGGGAAATCCAGAAGCTGTTGCACGTGGTATTCCACATGGTTTGGGAAGATATTGCATTGGCATGACCTTGGGAGCCATCTGTGATTTCTTATTCGTCTGTATTTCCCATACTCATCCGTCACCACGTCCCATCACTCCTCCCTGACTTGTCTCTGTCTACTCTCACCTTCTGTTCTCATGACTCCGGCCTGAGTCCAAGAACATGGCATTCTGTAGGGCAGGATCGCAGCTCGGCTGTGGATCAGCCGTGACCTTGTGTAGATCACTGGTCACATTTTCCTCCTGCATGACGTGGGAATCACTGATACCTGCTCTGCTCACCTCCTGGAGTAAGAACCAAGTGAAGATGCTGTGAAAACAACTTGTAAATGCCACCGGGTGTGTAGCCCTGTGCCTGGCACATAGCAGGGCTCAACAATGGGAAGCTGTTTTAGCTGCTATTGTGCATTTTATGTGAAAATATAAAAAACTAGTAAGTTGGAAACAAGGTCAAGGCAGAAGAGCACGTTCTGAGAGAGGCTTGGCTATAGTTCCGTCCCCTGTTCTGCAAGGAAGGGCTCAGCTGTGCGGCCACCCACACTCGTGCATTTATCTGCTGCTCCCAGTGCACCCCCAGTTCAGGTTTCCACCCCACTCCCCTTTCCGCCGAGGATACTAAGCAATCCACTGCTGCTCCAGTGGGACAAATTGTTCATCCAGCATCAGCACTGCCATCGTCACTAGCATCATCACGGCCACTAGGATGGTTGGCAAGGCAACAGGCTGACACCGCCAATGGGCAGCACCATTAGTCTTCTCAGTGATTTTTCCTAATGGACAGTTCTGGAACTAAAGGCATGGACCCTGAGAGCTCATTTCCTTGGCTCTGCCTCAGGCTGCCACTCTTCCCTTCGCCCCTCTGCCATGTGCACCTGTGGGGTGACACCTGCCTCAGAAAGAAAAATAGGTACATTCCTAGATCTTCCAAAGCTTGGTCCCGGGATCGGGGTTCCCTTGTGTTTTGACGGTGCCCCTGCGTTCCTCCTGCTCTTTGGTTCCTGCGTATTTGCGGGTGTTTCCTTTTCTGCTGGTTTCTGGGGAGCTGTGTCCTCTCCTTACGTTACTTACCTGCTTGCTTTGTGAGAGGTTCCCCCCTGCCTCCCATATCTGTGCTTTCCCTCTTCCAGAATAACTGGACGTGCGGCGGGCACATGGCTGCCCAGTTAAAGGCGACTTCTTAGGAGAAGTCCCTGCAGCCTGGTGCAGTCCTGGGGATTATCTGTGTAAATAGAATTTGAGCCAAAGTGGTGTGTGATTTCTGGGCCTTTAAGAGGAGGGTCTATGCCTTCCATCCTTCCACCTGTCCCTCCTTCCCACTTGTTGGGATGTGGATATAGCAGTGAACCGTCCTGGACTAAATGCATGAGGGCCACGTGCTTGGGATGTCGGAGTGACAAGATGGTGCCTGGGTCTTTCCTGCTTACCCTTACACTGGAACGTGAGAGAGAAATGAAGTTCCATCTTCCTTAAGTCCTTTTATTGTGAGGTTCTGTTAGAATGCTGCACCTGTACTAATATATTCTCGAGGCTCTTTGACTGACTTACTAGATTGCAGATTATACAAAACAGAGAACACAGCTTGCTCTCCATGAGGTCATCAGTGCAGCACAGGTTGCCTGACACCAAATACATACTTGCTGGGGGACTAATGAGTTACTGTCTTACTCTGGCATCTGGACTTCTGTTTTCCAGAGTGAGTGACTCTTGACCTGTGGCTCACTTGGACCACTAGAGCTTCCATCACGGGCCATTTATGGAATGTCCCCAAGAAGTGAGATGTCAGAGGAGGGCTCCTGCCCAGCTGGTGAGCCCCCAGTCAGGCTAGAAGACAGTCTTTCCGTATGTTGTAGACATGGAAAGTTATGTAGAGGATTAAAATAACCTCCCAGCTCTCTGGAAACAATGCCTCTGTCTACACGTGAAGCCCATTTCATGGTCAGGGAGTCCCAGCAGAGAGGCCTGGAGCTCAGAGAACGGAAGAGCCCACAGAGGCCCTTTGGAGCTCTGAGCCACCTTCCAGAGCTCTGGCCATCCTGGCTGCAGTTCTGTCTGATGCACTGAGTGAGTGCAGCCACAGATGCCTGCTTGCAGCACGTCTTTACTTGTGACCTGGGTAGCCCACGAACCCCAGGACACACTTTGATTCTTGACTCCCAATCCCCGGCCTCTGCAGATCCAATCCGTCTATGCTAATTGCCCTGTACGCTGTCATCTCAGGGCCCCTGTGACCCCAGTCCCTTGGCCTGCTCCTGGCCTCCCCTCCGTCCCACAGGGCATAGTCTGACCCTCTGAGCCAGAGCCTGCCTTCTTCCCAAGCACTAGCTCCCAAGCATCCTGCTGTTCTGTTTCCTCCATCAGACAGTGAGCTCCAGGTGACCAGCTCTGCATCCTGGGCACCTGCCACAGCCTCGGGGAGTTTCTCAGTAAATATTTGTTGAATGAACGAGGAGATGAGTAAGTGCAGGTTCTTCTGCCTAGTGTGGCCCGAACTCTGTCCTTGTCACTGGACCAGAGAGGTGCCTGGCCCTTCTTGATGAATAAATACTTTTAGTCTTTGGTTATTTTCTATAAGTTTTATAGTTTTATGTTTTACACAAAATTCTGTGATTCATTTTGAGTTAATTTTTGTAAAAGGTGTGAGACTAGATTGAGGTTTTAAATTTTTTTGTTTGTGAATATTAATTACTTCAGCACCGTTTGCTGAAAAGGTGACCTTTTCTCCACCGAATTGCTTTTGCACCTTTATCTAGCGTTGGTTGGAAATATTTGTGTGTGTCTATTTCTACTCTGCTCACCTGGTCTGTGGATCTATCCTTTTACTAACACCACTTAGCCTGATTACTGTAGCTATATAATACATCTTTTTTTTTTTTTTCCTTTTTGCCTTTTTTTCGTGACTGGTAACGGGATTGCAACCCTCGGTGTCGCACCTGCACCACGCTCAGCCAGTGAGCGGACCGGTCTCTATATGGGATCCGAACCCTCAGCGGGAGCGCCGCCGCGCTCCCAAGCGCCACACTCTACCGAGTGTGCCACCGGGCCGGCCCTATATAATACATCTTGAAATTGGGTAGACCGGTTTCTCCACTTTCCTTTCCTTTTTCAAAGTTGTTTTAGCTGTTCTAGTTTCTTTGCCATTTTATGCAAATTTTAGAATAATCTTATCTAGATCTATAGAAAGTATTCTGGAATTTTTATAGGAATTGCATTAATGTGTATATCAATTTGGGGAGAATTGGCATTTTTACTCTAGTCTTCTAATCCATGAACATGGTAATGTCTCTTCATTTATTTAGATTTCTTTGGCTTTATTCATCAGTGTTTAAAGCACACAAGTACTATACATATGTTGTTAGATTTACACCTAAGTATTTCACATTTTACAAGTGACTGTGCATCGTATTGCATTTTAAATTTTGGTGTACTCTTGTTTATTGCTAATATATAGAAATACAATTGAGCTTGTGTATTTATCTTTTATCCTGTAACCTTGCTGAACTTGCTTATTAGTTCTAGAAGGTTTCCTGTTTGTTTTGTGAGTTTCTTGGGATTGTCTATGTACACAGTCATAGCGAGACTTTTATTTCTTCTTTTCCAAACTGTGTGCTTTTATTTCCTTTTCTTGTTTTATTGCACTGGTGGAACTTTTTTTTTTTTTCCTTTTTGTCTTTTTTCGTGACCGGCTACAGATCGCACCCCTCAGTGTCGCGCCCGTACCGGACCGGGACCGGCAACGGGATCGCAACCCTCGGTGTTACACCCGCCCCTTGCTCAGCCAGTGAGCGGCCGGTCTGTATGTGGGATCCGACCCCTCGGCGGGAGCGCCACCGCGCTTCCCAAGCAGCGCACTGTAGCAGTGTGCCACTGGGCCGGCCCCACTGGTGGAACTTTTTTTTTTTTCCTTTTTGTCTTTTTTCGTGACCGGCTACAGATCGCACCCCTCAGTGTCGCGCCCGTACCGGACCGGGACCGGCAACGGGATCGCAACCCTCGGTGTTACACCCGCCCCTTGCTCAGCCAGTGAGCGGCCGGTCTGTATGTGGGATCCGACCCCTCGGCGGGAGCGCCACCGCGCTTCCCAAGCAGCGCACTGTAGCAGTGTGCCACTGGGCCGGCCCCACTGGTGGAACTTTTGGTAAGATGAATAGGACTGGTAGAGTGGACATTCTTGCTTTTCCTTGATATTAGGGGGAAAGAATTTAGTCTTTCACCGTTAAGTATAATGTTAGCTGTAGGGTTTTGTAGATGCTTTTTAACAAGTTGAAGAAGTTCCTCTCTATTCCAACTTTCCTGAGAGATTTTTCTAATGAACAGGTGTCAAATTGGGGGAGAGGGTGATGATTCTTTGTTATTCCAAACTCTCTACCGAAATCATTCAGACAATGAGCATGTTATTATTAAGCACCTGCTGGATGCTTAGTGCTGTGCTAGGCCCTTTGAGACCTATAGGAGCCTGAAATTTGGCCCTTGCCCTCAAGCACTAAGGGGACATGATTTCTATACCACAATTTAGCATATACCATACATGCTGCAGAAGACCCCAGGTAGAAGAGGCCCAAGATGACTTGGCCAGAAGGTGTCACTTAGACTGGCCTCTGAGTAGAACCTGTATACATGAGAGGGGAGAGAATTAGAGACAACTGAATCACCAGAAATTCTATTTTCTAACAAGAACCATGGTAAGTCGATAATTAGCAGGATACAGCTAGCTTTTGATTTATGGAGATGAATTACATCTGTTCTGAGGATTATCCCTGACAAACACTTAATCCTGGACTTCCTCCCTTCCTCATCTGGCTGAGCATTCGGGCTCTCTTTCCTGCCATCATTCTGCATGTTCAGGGAATACAAACTAATATCACTTTTAGTAAAGAAAAATATAATTAAGAAGGGCAATCTGTTGTCCCTAAATTGTATTGTCTATTCCAAACTAAACATGAGTGATATTTGTATTATTTTTTTTTTGGAGATAACAACACCATTGCTCTCCCTGTTAAGGACAGCCAAAAAATGGACTGTATGACCATCATATACACATGACATTTACTAAGCTGTCTCTCCAACGAGATAACTAAACTCCTGGGAACTAACAGTAATGCTTTAAAGATCTTGGAACCCATGACATCTGATCCATTGGATTCTTCCATGTTTTTATCTGTTTACTCTAATGTAAAGTAATAATGTAATAGTGCTCTCATCTGCAAAATTAAAAATCCTGACACAGTAGCCACGGCTCATGCTTTGGGCTGTCTTTCCAAAGTGGTTGACGGATCTGGCCCTTCTATCTCACTTTGTTCTGCTGCTGACCAGTGGTTCCTCTTGGAGGCAGATGGCCAGGGTTAAGGGTGGAATCTGAGGCCAGGAGGCAGAGCGAAATTAACTGCTCCCTTCACAAGGGGATTGAACCCCTGACCTTCACCTCATTAGCACAGAACTCCAATGCAGCAATTCCCAACCTCAATTTTATATCACCCCAGGGTGTTTCCACTTATCTCAAGAGGGAGCCCTGGAATTCCCCAAACAAGATTAATTCTAATTTACTTTAATTTAAACATTAAATATGGGTTATGCGGGCAGCCCTTTGTAGGAGTGGAGAGTGGCTGATGTTAATAAATCCAGCCACCACGAGGGGCAGCTCACCAGACACCCTGACACTGAACTAAACAGTCTGGGGAGTCTGTAAGTCAGCAGCAGGCACGGAAGGCTTTTTAGTGAGGGAAAGAACAAAACCAACCCTACAGACATCTGCATTTCACAGTGCCTGTGTCATGTGGCCAGCTGGGTGCACTCTGATTTTCCCTGGGTCGGGTGGGCACAGTTCGGTTATGGTCCAACCAGGCCTTCCTTTTTCCTCCTGGACATTGGGATGCTTTGTGTAGTCCTGGGAATTTGCTGCAGGAACAATTTGCAATTTGTTAGGATAATAAATTAGTCACTGCTGCTTGGGCTTTTTCCTGGGTCAGTGCAGAAGGCCGATCACCTCGGTACTGGCCTGGGAGAGTGTGGCTCCAGCAGAACCTTTGCAGGGAGGGCCAGCGGCCCAAGGGTGGTGCAGGGAAGTAACAGCAGAAGCCCGGTTATCTATGAACATCTTCAGAACCCCTCACTGGAGTCCACTGATCACAGCAGCCACCTGCATTTCCGGAAGGAGAAGAATGCTTTCTTACACTGGCAGTGCACTTTCTAATGGACACATGCATTATCTCACTTGTTCTCTACCTGTTAGGAATCACTATCTTCATTTTATCGACGAGCAAACAGACCCAGCAAACGTGAGTGACTTGCCCAAGGTTGCACAGCTTGTTGATCGTGGCTGCAGTACCAGGTTTCTGTCTTCTCATGCCCTGTGCTTTTTCCCTTATTACTCATCTCAGCTTGTCATCAACATCCATTTGCTTTTGGCTGGGAAGGGTCTAGCATCTCCATTTCACAGGAGAACAGATTGATGTGAGGACGTAGTTATACTTTTGGGTAATTTTAAATTGCCTCTCTCTTTAAAAAATTTTTTTAATTAAAAAAAATTTGTTAATATTATTTTTTATATTCTATGATGCTATTGCAGAGCAGTTGGGAGTGGGGGGAGAGGAGAAAGGGTAAGGAAATGGGATGGAAGAAGGAGGAAGGAGGAAGGAAGAGGGGTGGGATTGAGGCCTCGGGCACCCCCCTCCTTCCCACAGAGGAGACTGGGGGGCTTCCAGCAGTGGATTAGTCTTTGTCAGGCTGGGTGCAGATGTCAGGGGTGTGTGGCAAAAGCCTTCACCTGCCATCACCCCAGCGCGGGAACCTGGACCCTTCTTGCTGAAGCTTGGTGGTTGTTGCTGGGCTGGTTGTGTGTGTTGGGGGTGTGTGGCTGAGGCCCTTGGCCCCCCACCATCCCGGCTTGGGAGAGCCTGGGGTGCTTCCTCCAGTGGCTCAGTGGTCATTGCTGAGCTGGTCGCATGTGTCAGGGGGGCGTGGCCAAGACCCTTGGCCCCCCCCACTGCCCTGGCTCAGGGGAGCCCAGGTCACTTCCTGCAGTGGCTCAGTGGTTGTCACTGGGCTGGCTGCAGGTGTGGGGGAGGGCATGGCTGAGGCCCCTGGCCTCCCCCCCTTTCTGGTTTTGTAGCCCAGGGGACTTCTTGTCCTTCTAGGTATTATAGCTGTTCTTTGATGAAATGAGACCTTTACTAGTTAATATCAAACTTTGTCTCTGGTTGTGGGTACTTTGTTTTTTCTTTTAGTTCTGTGTTGGATTATTTGCTGTTCCCACCACTCAAACTCTGCACTGGAACTAATTTTTTTGTCCTTTGCTTACTTCTAAAGTCAGGCAACTTCCTGTGGGGACCAGTACTTGAACTCTGTGGTTGAGCTAAATTGCTGCTTTGCTGCTGATTCCCTAGGGAAGGCTTTTTGTGCAGCTCAGGTGTTAATGGTTAACTTTATAGGTACTTCCGGCTCTTGAGAGATTCAGTGCACCTGGCTTGTGTAGAAACTCTGATCTGGGCCTGAGTCTTCTCATCAAACTGCACCCCATGCAATTCTATCTTCCTGACCAGTCTCCTCTGAGTAGTCCTATACTGATTGGGGGGCAGGTCGGCTGTCCTTGCTGTGTCCTACTGTTCTCCTGGTGGGCCTGTCTCCCCCACTGCCCTGTGCTGCAAACACTTCCCATGGGATTGGCTGTACACTGGTCCCTTGCGATGACCCACCAGCCTCTGAGTGGTTCCTTTTTTTCAGCTGTTCTTGCTCCTCGCTCCTATGTGGGTCCACGGGAACCCTTTTAGTGGTCTTGCTGGCTTGGGGGCTACCAAGGCCTTCTTCTCCCCTGCCGCCTCAACACAACTTTATCCAAAGGGCGCAGCTGTGGCTTTTGCTGGCTCCTGCTGTGTGCACTCAGCAGCTCCAGCCTGGAAGCAGCCAGGGCTCAAAACAGTTGGAGCGGTTCTTTCTTTCTGTCATCGTGGCTTCTCCTGCCTTCATATACTCCGTAGGTCCCTCCTCCTCTTCCCTTGAGCTCTGGCAGCCTCAGCTTGGCTGTCGATGCTCTTTTATCATTGTAAATTGGTTGATTTGTGGGTGAGAGTGATGCTGGGGACCATCTATTTTGCCATCTTGATGTGTACTGCTGCTCTCCGTAGAACATGCTGCTTCATGCTGGTGGCCCCAAGGTCGCACCGGCCATGAAGGCCACTCAGAGTGAGAGGGCACGGGTGGCCACCCAGGGTGTCCTCAGGCAGCACTGTGGGCAGCTTCCCCTCTGCCTGGGCTGGGTGCTGGCCAGAGGAAGGTGCGGCTGCAGAGACTGGTGAGGCAGATCCTGGCTCTCTGAACAGATCCTGCTCCAGCTGCCTACCCACCTGTCTAGTGCTGGCCGGGTCCCTCCTGTAGTTGGCCCGTGTCGGTGCACCCGTGCAACTGCAGGGCCCCCTGGCATTCACTCTTGCCTCTCTTTTCCTGATGGCACTATGTGGCTTTCTTGTCGAAGGGCAAAGAACTTCTCTACTGTCATCACCAGGACCATGCTGGTCCCTGGGCTCTATGTGCTCTCTGCTTCTGCTGGGGGCTTACTCCTGTGGCTTCTGGGTAGGGACGGGTTGTACGTGAACAGTTCCTTCACATCTGCTCACACGTGCTCTTTCCACCCTGTGATCTCCATCAGCCACTGGCAAAACACTCTCCTTCCCAGTCCTTCAAGAATGAGCATTTTGTTCTAGATCTTTCTTGCAGCCACATTCTGTGGAACTCTTCTCACACAGTGATCATGGAATGCACTTTCCCTCTTGGGCCGTTAGACATGCCGAGGAATAACTAACTTCACTATGCCCCTCTCTAGACACATGGCCACCCCATGCCACCTGCCGCCTCCCCACCTGGAAGACGGCTTGACCTCTGCAAGCCTCTGCTTTCATCCTCTAGACTTCACTTGGGACTTACGGTGTAGTGGAAAACTGTCATTTTTTTTAGCAGCCCAGTATCCACAGCCTCTTCCTGGGTTGAAGAAGTCACTCTGAGCTACAGAGCAGCCGGAATAAGAGCAGGTGACGACCTTGGCCAAACCTGAATGAATGAGAGATGACCCCACTAGGACGCAAGCTCCATGAGTACAGTTATGTCTTTTTGGATTGAGCCTGAGTCCTGCTTCTGGAGCTGTGCCAGGCACTTAGTGGGCTCCTAATAGGTTATCTACTCAGTGAGCAAACTAATAATGTAAAAATGATGAGACTTGAAAGGAGGGTGGCTGGCTGTGGTGGAGACGTCCAGCAACCATGGTGTGCCCATTGGTGGCATAAGGTGGATTCGACTTCCAGGATCCCTTGGCTGACACCCATTTTCTAAGCCTGGTCCTCTAGCCTCCCCAGTAATGCTATTTTCTGCTTGAATTGTCCACAGTTGCTTTCTAAGGCATGCAACCAAGAAACTTGACTGATATAAACAGGATAGGGTTGATCATTCACATAGACATGTGTTGTCTGCCTAAGTTACGCTGTAAATTTCTGAAGGCCAGGGAAGGGATCTATCTCATGGCAATTCCTCATAACATCTCGGATGGTGCTTTGCATGTGAGGGCTCAAGGTGTGTTTGCAGGTGGTGATGAGGATGACCTAATGTCATTTTAAAGGCAAGGCATCCAAGAGGTTGGGTGTTCCCTACATGTGCGTGCATGCCCACTGACACCCCCACACCCACACACGTGCATTCTGACTTGTGAGCTGCCCTCTCCAAGGGCCTCTTGGGTGATGCAGTGGGCTCCCTAAAAACCGGAAGAAATTCAAGGCCACATGCCAGCTACATCATGGAAATCCCACACCCAGCCAAACATGCTCACTGGCAAGTCAAATCAGAAAGCTGTCACCAAATTCTGCTCCCTGGCAGTCCCAATCCAGCAATGCACTGAGAGACAGAAGGAGTAGAAACCCAAATGAAGATCGCCAATGTGTCTTTCTGGGCGACCAGCAGATTGAGCATAGCAGCAGCACAGACACCAGCAGAGGAGACCATTCTCCTGGCAGGACTCAGCCACCAAATTAGGCACCACTTCACAGGAGCTCAGCCTCACACCTTATGGGACTTATTTTTTTTTACAGATCCAACATTTGGTCCTAATTATTCTTAATAAAATGGACTTTCTTAATGTTCCACCATTCCCTCATTCATTCATTCATTCATTCATTCATTCAGTGAAATCTTTGTCATCTATGAGCTGGGCCCTTTCTATGGCCCCATTCAATGATTAAGAATTCTGGAAAGCAGAGAAGCCACGATCCCCTGTGTATATTAAACATGAAGAAACCCAATTAGAGAGAGGTGTCTCCCACAGCTCGTTAACATGGGAACATAGACAAGACTCGGGTGTTCTAAGTCCAAATTCTGAGCAGCAGCCCCTGAACAAATGATTGTGGAGAAATATTGATGAGGAAAACTACTCTTAAATGACACGTTGTGGTGTTTAAGGGTAAAGTTAATGGTAGTGTTTGTATCTTGCAAAATACTGTTTTGTCATGATTTTGCAGGGTGGCTTTGAGTTACCTCAAGGTGTTGCCAATCATCCCAAAATTCCCCAAAGAGATCAATTTTAGTTTGAGTTAAATAACATGTCATTTAGCCGGATTTCCCCCCAGTAGGGGTGTGAAGCCTTGTGCTGGGCATTATCCCAGCATCATGGGTATGCAGATGGGGTCCCACAGCCCCAGAGTTTGAAGTGTTGAGCCTGAACAAAAGCAAAAGAGTAGACAGGGCTTGGAATTACCATTAGGTGCTTATTCCCTAAGAAAAGAGAAACTTGGGTTAAAAATTAAAACACAGAAAGGAAGGGAAATCGGAACGGGAAGAGTCGCCAGAGGAGGTTCCTGGGCATTTGAAGGAACCACCAGGTTGGAGGAGGGTTTTCCTGACTTGGGTGATGATATGGTCACCTTGGACTCTTAAAAACTATAAATTCCTAGGTCCCCATCCCTAGAGATTCCCTTCAGTGGGTCTGGGTTGAGTCCTAGGAATCTGTATTTTTAGCTGAAACCCAAGTGATTTTTCTCATTAAGAAAGATTTGGGCAAACTCTGGGTTCGAGGATGTTGCCTTTTCTCCAAGTGAAGAAGCAACTTGACACAGCCAGTTCAAGACAGAGTCAGAGAGGCAGGAGCCAGAACAACGCAAGCCTTTGAAAAAATGCGAATTGGCAAACAAGCAGGTGTAGCTGTATTTAATGATTTCCCATGGCTTCCAGAAAAGCAGCTGAATCTGCTGAGCCCTGTCTGCACATGGGATGAATGGAGCCTGTGTGCTCCTTGGAAGGCCACCACAATGCGTGCATTGTTACCAAGGTGCTCCTGTGAGTCCTTCCCTATGCAGTCCCCTGTCACCCAAAGTCACAGGTGGGGTTTGCCTTGATGCTGTCCCTTCTCCCTTCTTGGAGGCTGCCAGGCTGCAAGAGCCGCTGCCCCGCACTGCTCCCCTCTTTCATGAAAGTCACAGCTCTATGGACTTCCTCTGGATCATATGACTGCATTTCCCTGTCTTGGGACATCCCCAAGGCCTGGCTCCGGGGCAGGGAGTCCAGAGGCCTGAGCTTGTCTGGATGATGGCAGCTCAGTCCCCACCCCCAAGCAGCCTGACCCCTAAACACACTCTGCATGGGAGGACCGAGGGCCTGCAAACACAGTCTGCAGCTGGTATCCCGGGAGACCTGGAGAAATCCCAAGGTTGCTGCTGGCTGGTGTGCCCCAGAGAACTAGCTGCTGTTGCAAGTGGCCAAGCCCCATAATGCCGGAAGTAAACCATAAGATTGCTGAAATCCTTGACAGTGATCACACAGCAGCTACCATTTAATCAGCAGGACCCATGGGAGGGTTTTCACCTACATTATTTCATTTCTACCTCGGAGCAATCCTCTGAAGTAGTTATTATTATACCCATTTCACAGATGAGGACAGAGACTTAATATGGTTAAGTAACTTGCCACGATCACACAGCTGGCTAGTAAATAAACTTTTAAAAATTGATGTGCATATAATGTACATAAAGACAGCTGCGGTATACAGCTGAGTAGATTATCACAAAAGTGCACACACCTCTGTAATCACCATCCAAATCAAGAGCTAGAATATTAGCAGCATCAGAGAAACCCCACGTCCTCTCCAATAACCTCCTTTCCCCTAACGGTGATCATTTTAGTTACCAAAGATTCGATTGCTTGTTTGTGAATTTCATAAAAATGGAATCGTACATTATGCATTCTTTTTGTCTGGCTTCTTTTCCACTTGTATTATGTCTATAATTATTTTTTTTACCTGTGTTATGTCTATAAAGTTGACCCAATGTTGTTAAAGGTATAAGCAGTTTGCTCATTTCTAATGCTATATAAAAACTCCATAGTGTGAATATATCACAATTTATTTATGCGTTTTTCAGCAGCTGGTCATTTGGGTAGATTTTAATTTGGCCCTATTAAAATCGATGCAGTCTGGAAGGTTTTGCATTTGTGTTTTGGTGTGTTCATTTCCGTGTGGTATATACCAGGGGATAGAATTGCTGCACCGTAGGATATTCATGCATTCAACTTTAGTAGATACTGCTAAATAGTTTTTCAAAGTGGCTGTTCCAGTTCACCCTCCTAAGAAATGGTTCTGAGAGCCCTGGGGAACCCACATTTTTGCCAACACTGGATATTGTTTTTTTTTTTTTATTTTTGCTGTTCAGAATAATGTGATTTATTTTGCATTTCCCTGATGACTAATGAAATTGAGCACCTTTTCAAATGTTATTGGTCATTGGATATCTATTGACTTATTCATACCTTTTGCCCATTTTCTATTGGGCTGTCTGTCTTGGTGATTTGTGGGAGTTCTTTATATTTTCCAGATATGAGTCACTTGTCAGTTATATGGATAGCAAATATCTTCCTCTCTATGGCTTTCCTTTTCACTCTTAAGTTGTTTGTTGATAAAAAGAAGGTCCAAATTTTAATGTAGTCCAATTCATCAATTAAAAAAAAATTCTGCTTTCTGTTTCTGTTATATAAAAATAGAAGGGTATTTCAAAAAGTTCATGGAAGGATTGTAGTGTTTTGTTTTTTTTTTTTTGTCATTTTTCGTGACCGGCAACGGATCGCAACCCTCAGTGTTGCGCCTGTACCGGACTGGGACCGGCAACGGGATCGCAACCCTCGGTGTCGCGCTTGCACCTCGCTCAGCCAGTGAGCGGCCGGTCTGTATGTGGGATCCGAACCCTCGGCGGGAGTGCCGCCGCGCTCCCAAGCGGTGCACAGTAGCAGTGCGCCACCGGGCCGGCCCAGTGTTTTTTAATTCTATTTTTCCATGAAGTTTTTAAAGTACCCTCATACAATTGGCTTTTGTGTATTGATATTTTTTATCTGGTAACCTTGCTTAATTTATTTATTTGGATAGTTTTCCTATAAATTCTTTAGTGTTTGCTACATATGCAATGATATAATCTGTGAATAATGGCACTTTTCTTTCTTTCTTTTTTTTTTTTTTTCCTTTTTGTCTTTTATCGTGTCCGGCAACGGATCGTAACCCTCAGTGTCGCACCTGTACCGGACCGGGACCGGCAATGGGATCGCAACCCTTGGTGTTGCGCCCGCACC
>NW_007730989.1:85006-92900 GCF_000696425.1 Galeopterus variegatus | reverse complement strand
TCCCAAGCGGCGCACTGTAGCAGTGCGCCACCGGGCTGGCCCTATTTCTTTCTTTTTATTTCTTAAAATTTTATGTTATTTTTCTTGCTTTATTCCAAAGGCTACAATCTCCAGTACAATACTGAATAGCAGTGCAGGTAGGGAGTGTATTAGTCTGTTTCTGTTGCTTATAACGAAATACTTGGAAATGGGTAATTTGTAAAGAAAACAAAATTTATTGCTATTAGTTTCAGGGGCTGGAAAGTCCAAAGTCCAGGGAGCGCTTATGGTGAGGGCCTTCTTTGGTGACATAGGGTCTAACATGGTGAGAAGGGTGGAGCAGGGAGAGCTAGTCCCTTATGCGCTCTCCTTTTAAAGCCCTCAGAACTATGCCTGTGACCACCATTTTTAGTCCATTCACTAGGCATGGTCCTCAGAATCTAATTACCTCTTTTCAAGGCTCTACCTTTCAATTACCATGACAGAATTTCCCACCCTCTTAACAGTCACAGTGGTGATCAAGCTTCTAATACATAAAACTTGGGGAGGATCAAGCTTCTAATACATAAAACTGGGGGAACACAAGCCATATCATGGAACATCCTTCTTTTATTCCCAATATCAGGGGAAGTTCTCAACATTTGAACAATTACCACGATATTTGCTGAAGGTATTTTTGTAGATACTCCATCATATTAAGGTATTACCCTTCTGTTTCTACTTTTCTAAAGGGGTTTGTTTTTTTCTTTTAATGTCACTGGGGGTTGAATTTTATCAAATACCTTTTCTGAGTCTTTTGAGTTAATCAATAATTTTTTTCTTTGTTCTGTTATTGTGGTAAATTACGTTGATTGACTTTTGAACAGTGAGATGGTCTTGCAGTCCTGGAATAAATTCCATCTTGGTTTTGATGTATTGCCCCCTTTGAATATTGCTGGATTCAGTTTGATAATATTTTGTTTAAGATTGACATCTATGTTCTGGAGAAAGAATCAGTAAGTTTCTTTTCTTGACAGGTTTTGATATTAAAGTTGTATGGCTCTCAGAAATGAGTGGAAAAGTCATTTCTATTCTCTAGAAGAGATTGTGTAAGATTGATGTTACCTCATACTTACGTGTTTCAAAGAACTCACTAGTGAAGCCATCTGGGCCCAGAGTTTTTTTTGTAGAAAGGTTTTTCATTGTGGATTTCATTTCTTTAATAGATATACGGTTATTATAGCAGATATTCTTTCTTCATTTAATATGTTTAATATGTTGTGTTGTCTAAGGAATTTGTCTGTTTCATCTAGATTTAAAATGTATTATCATAAATTGTTTCAGAACAGCCTCTTATTTTATAGCCATAGACTATATTGTTATGTATTTTTTTCCATTCCTAATATTGATTATTTGTGACTCGTCCTTCTTTTGGAAAATCAGTCTTGCCGGGCGTTATCAATCTTATTAGTGTTTTCAAAAGACAACTTTTGGCTTTGTTGGTTTTCTTTGTTGTATTATTGTTNAGTACAATACTGAATAGCAGTGCAGGTAGGGAGTGTATTAGTCTGTTTCTGTTGCTTATAATGAAATACTTGGAAATGGGTAATTTGTAAAGAAAACAAAATTTATTGCTATTAGTTTCAGGGGCTGGAAAGTCCAAAGTCCAGGGAGCGCTTATGGTAAGGGCCTTCTTTGGTGACATAGGGTCTAACATGGTGAGAACGGTGGAGCAGGGAGAGCTAGTCCCTTATGCGCTCTCCTTTTAAAGCCCTCAGAACTATGCCTGGGACCACCATTTTTAGTCCATTCACTAGGCATGGTCCTCAGAATCTAATCACCTCTTTTCAAGGCTCTACCTTTCAATTACCATGACAGGATTTCCCACCCTCTTAACAGTCACAGTGGTGATCAAGCTTCTAATACATAAAACTTGGGGGAATACATAAAACTGGGGGAACACAAGCCATATCATGGAACATCCTTCTTTTATTCCCAATATCAGGGGAAGTTCTCAACATTTGAACAATTACCACGATATTTGCTGAAGGTATTTTTGTAGATACTCCATCATATTAAGGTATTACCCTTCTGTTTCTACTTTTCTAAAGGGGTTTGTTTTTTTCTTTTAATGTCACTGGGGGTTGAATTTTATCAAATACCTTTTCTGAGTCTTTTGAGTTGATCAATAATTTTCTTCTTTGTTCTGTTATTGTGGTAAATTACATTGATTGACTTTTGAATAGTGAGATAGTCTTGCAGTCCTGGAATAAATTCCATCTCGGTTTTGATGTATTGCCCCCTTTGAATATTGCTGGATTCAGTTTGATAATATTTTGTTTAAGATTGACATCTATGTTCTGGAGAAAGAATCAGTAAGTTTCTTTTCTTGACAGGTTTTGATATTAAAGTTGTATGGCTCTCAGAAATGAGTGGAAAAGTCATTTCTATTCTCTAGAAGAGATTGTGTAAGATTGATGTTACCTCATACTTACATGTTTCAAAGAACTCACTAGTGAAGCCGTCTGGGCCCAGAGTTTTTTTTGTAGAAAGGTTTTTCATTGTGGATTTCATTTCTTTAATAGATATACGGTTATTATAGCAGATATTCTTTTCTCGTTTAATATGTTTAATATGTTGTGTTGTCTAAGTAATTTGTCTGTTTCATCTAGATTTAAAATGTATTATCATAAATTGTTTCAGAACAGCCTCTTATTTTATAGCCATAGACTATATTGTTATGTATTTTTTTCCATTCCTAATATTGATTATTTGTGACTTGTCCTTCTTTTGGAAAATCAGTCTTGCCGGGCGTTATCAATTTTATTAGTGTTTTCAAAAGACAACTTTTGGCTTTGTTGGTTTTCTTTGTTGTATTATTGTTTCCACTTTATTAATTCCTGCTATTTATTATCTCCTTCCTTTTAGTGTCTTAGGGTTTAATTTACTGTTCTTTTATTAAAAATCTCGAAATGGAAACAGTTCATTGTTTCTTCATGATTTCTCCTTTTCTAATGATGCATTTAAGGCTGTAAATTTCTCTTAAGTATATTTTGCCTGCATCCCTTAACTTTCGATATGGTTTAGTTTTATACCCTTTTCATTAAAATATTTCCTAATTTCCATTGCAATTTCTACTTGGACTGGTGAGTTCTTTAGAAATGTGTTGCTTCATTTTATATCACCTTAATCCAATCAAGGGCTGAGTTCTTTGTAGATGGTTCAGACATTCTACAGCTGACCTCTTTCTGGATCACCCTTTTTGCAGGAGTCTAAGTGGAAAGCCCAAGATATTCAACCCAACCTTTCCTTCTTGCTGAATTCAAAATTCCTTTTTTTTTTGTGGCTCCAGCCCCATAAGACTCTTGGAAACTCTGTTCAACATCTCAGTTTCTCAGCCACGGCTTAGGAATAGACACATGTCAAGGAGAAAAGTAGCTGAGACTCCCCTCTCTGCTCATGGCTTGTTTCTGGGATCTTAGCTCCTTAGTTTCCCATTGCATTGGTTGTTTTTTAAAGCTTTCAAGTTGACTTTTAAAACATATCTTGTCCACATTCTCCAGTGTTGTTGGGAGGAGGGGAGTCTGAGACAATCCAGTCTACCGTTACTACCAGGGGAGATCCCAGGAGCAGGATTCAGGCACAGGTCTGTGCACATNTTTTAAAGCTTTCAAGTTGACTTTTAAAACATATCTTGTCCACATTCTCCAGTGTTGTTGGGAGGAGGGGAGTCTGAGACAATCCAGTCTACCGTTACTACCAGGGGAGATCCCAGGAGCAGGATTCAGGCACAGGTCTGTGCACATCCAGGGCCCGGAGCCCAGATGCTGCATGGCAGGTGGAATCGCCACGTCGGGGGAGGGCCCACCAGGTGTGCAGTTCAAGAAGAATCTCAAACCAGCCTTGCTGCCTTGATCTAGTCCTTTGGGTTAAGCATTACCATTTACCTAACTTCAATTTAAAAATATGCTAGCACGAATTTCCTAATTTCTTAATAAAATTAATCTTTGGGGTCATTTACATTCTGATGGCTGTTCACAGGGCATCTGGGACCTCTTTCCCAAGTTCATCTTTTCTTGGTCTGAACCCAGTGTGTGAAAGACAGAAGACACACACGCAGAATCAAAGTGTGTTGTTGTTTCTTATCCAACCTCTCGGCCAGCCCCTGAGGGAAAGCTCAGGACGGATTCACCAGGAGCTCCTCTCCAGCCTCTGCCGAAGTGGCTTCTTTTCTGTCACTGTAAATGCCAGGACTGGCCACATCTCCCTTTTTCCTCTGGCTGCCAGGAAGCCTAGACCGTCGAGCTAAATTTGCAGTTCAGCTATAGCAACTACGTCAGTGTGCAGAGACTGAACATGACGTTTCCTCCCTGGCTTGATTTCTGCCTCATATTTCTCTTTTTCCAAGCTCTGAATTTGCTTTATTTTCATATATTTTACCATGTTATTGTCTCTCTATGTGTTTTGTTATGAAACTTGAGTTTCTTCAGTTCTGCCAATCTATGTAACCACTTGGAGTTTTTCTTTGTGCTTATAATTTTTCAGCTATGAAGACGTTTGAAACACAGCAGAATTGATGCTGGAGCAACACAGATACAGGCAGTATTGCAATTTCTAGAATTTATGGTGAAATTGGACTTTTATGAGTCTTTGTCATATGTATCTCGTGTTTTAAGATGTTTCATAACTATTTATATATCTATTGCTTTATGGGAAAGACACTTTTCAAAATTAAAATATTTAAACAGTGTCCTTTGATTAACCAGGAGCAAAGGTAGATGGAAAAATCAGGCCATACTGCCCACTGAACATGAAAATGTGAATATTAATTTGTCAAGGTCATGGACAAATTAAAGAAGTGTTGAAAACAGAAACCATAAAATTGCTCACTGCAGCAGTAGGCCCATATGTAAATGTAAGCATTTTTCCTTTTCTAAAACGAATACATGAATGTGCTAAAATGTAACTAAAAGTACTAATGTATTACTTTTCTGGTACTGCAATATTTATTGTATTTCTTATTCGTTATTTTTTTACAGCGTGACCATCTATGAAAGGTCAATAAAAGAGAAATTTCACCGCTTCCTCTCTATCCATTATTATTATTATTACTGTTTCATTTCATGACATTAAAGATAATGCTGTCATATGGGATCAGGTGATAAAACGACCCTCTGCAGGGATCAGAGCTCGAGGCATGCTGCTGTGCACCCAGTAGGTGCTGAGTAGTAGCTGTGAACAGGGTTCTGGAAGCTTCTCTCCCTGTATTCTTGTCCTGGGTTCTGCTCTCTCAAGGAGAAGTCAGGGCTTTGTATACCTTTCCTTGGTGGTTGCTTTTAAATTTCACCTGCCTTCATCTTTGCTCCTCGGGGTGAGGCTCTGCCCGCAGCTTTCTGCTCTTTGCTGTCATATCAGGCCAAGCAGCACCCATCAGTTGCCCGGGCCCCCTCCTGGCCCAGGTCCTTCTTACTGTGTGGTCCGAAAGCAGGTCACTTCACCTCTTGGTAGCTCTCTGTGTAAAACCTAGATAATAATACTTCTCAAACAAAGAAAGGGTTTTCTTTAAGCCCTTTGAGCTTCTCAGAGGGAGTGCACTGCAGAAATGCCAAATGCCACACTGTGATGGCGCTGCCCCGTGTGATCAGGTAACTCATCATGCGCCGCCTGGGTGACTGCGAGCCCTGCCACAAAGCACGGGATGCTCAGTTACACCGAAACCCCGCAGTAAGCTTGGATTGGCTTACACGCTCATAAAGCACCCCAGAAAAGAGCAGTGGCTTTGACCAACCCGGCCCTCAATTAACACTCTCATTGGACTTCTGCTGCTGAGTACAAGCAATAAGTAGTGTGACCCAGTTACAGGTGCAAGGGCACAGTCCACACTCCACGGCGGCAGAGTCGGGGGAAGGGCAGCTTTTTCTGCAAAATGCATCGGGCTCCGGAGGAGTCGGCAGGTCTGCTCCTGTCACCGTGCAGAGAGGAAAACTCAGTCGCTACCCTGTATTGAGTTCCTACCATGGGTAGGTGCCAAGAACAAGGCTAGGTGTGTTACTGTTCTAAACCCTCCAGACAACTGTATTACACCATATTAATATTCTGAAAACAAAGCAAACACCTACTAATCTTTATACACTTTTCCCAGCATAATAAAAGCCTATCCACTTGGAGCCAGAGCCTCAGCCAGAACTTTGGCCTGGGGCCTCCTGCCTTGATCGTGAGGCCTTAAGACCACACAGCATGGGTCTGCAGACTGCAAACGTTCGGCTTACCTTTATCATTCTAATCCAGACCTCCAGAAATGGCCCTAAAGCTGGATGCAGCCTTTTTCTTTATGAGGCCTTGGCGAGCTCTCATTCAGCTTGACAAACTTTTACTGGAATCCTCCAATCCTATTTGGACTAATGAAATCAAAATCCCCGTGGTTCACTCCTGTGGCTGCGGCGTCACAGGCAAAGACGAGGTCTTGGTCCTGTTTTCTTTCAAGTTGGTTAAACTAGGGGTGGAGAGTCGGGGGTGGGGTAAGAAATCCTGGAATTGGGGAAGATGAGGGCAGGTGTCTTTCTGGCTTGGGGTTCTCCAGGCACTGAGAGCCAGGTGGTGTGTCCATGGAGAGGGCAGGAGGAAAAGAGATTGCAGTGGGATTCCCCTTGGGGAGACCTCAGTGGGGAGGGTCCCCAGGGCTGGCTGCTGGTACCACAGCCTCCAGTGGCCCCCCCCAAGAGGCAGGGACTTCCGGAAATCCAGGTAAGGGCACCTCTCTGCTCCCTGGTGAGGAATCTGTTGTATTGATTGCTGGG
Source organism: Galeopterus variegatus (assembly GCF_000696425.1). Taxonomy (NCBI): domain Eukaryota; kingdom Metazoa; phylum Chordata; class Mammalia; order Dermoptera; family Cynocephalidae; genus Galeopterus; species Galeopterus variegatus. Next base: position 86,145 of record NW_007730989.1, on the reverse strand, counting down.
ACACTCGATTGCCATGTATGTGGAACCCGTTGTTAGGGAAACCACAGGGAAGGGAAAGCAAGGCTCCGGATGGGTGCTCAGCTGAGTGCAATGGGATGGGCCCTCCGGAAAAGGCTGCGTGTCATTCAGGGAACTGCAGTTGCCTGGAGAGCCCTGGGCTGACTTGCTCCCTTGGGAGCTGATGTTTAGAGAAGGGTGGAAGCAGCTGGTTTATGGAAGCTTCAAACAATGTGAGCTTCAGAATCCAACAAATCCTGAATATTTCTCGCCAAGCACCCTTTCTTCTAGATCTTACGCTCATCTGTGTTTCAAAAGCAATCTCATTTAAATGGCTCATCCCCCCTACTCTTAACCCACGGGAAGCTGTCACATTCAGGTGGTGAAGAGGACACCGGGCCAACGCTGCACTCCATCAAGAGTGTGGGCGACCAGAGCTCAGGGACCTGCAGCCTCGGGAAGGGGCTGTTCCCTGCAAGGAAACACAACGTGCTGCAGGGCAGTGTCTGGCTCTGCTGTCCACTGGCCTGGTCTCGCAGCTGATAATTTTGCAAATTTCTATTTCTTACTGAGCCAGCACTGCTTGTTATTTGGGATAAATCATGGGAATGTAGGGACTGGGACTGTGTATTATCTTAACACCTCCCAGAGAGCTGTCGGGCCTCCCTCAGCCAATGCTTCCTGAATGAATGAATGAATGAATGAATGAATGAATGAGAGTGAGCTCATTGTGTTGGCCGTTAGCAAATTCAGTCATTTTCTGCCAACCCCATAAGTTCCCCAAGGTGGCTCTGAGGTTCCTTGCAAGGAACTTGTACTAGTGCATGTACTTATAAGGTCTCCCCTGTCTTTCTATGTCATGTGAAGACTCCCAGAGTTCTATGAGAGAGGGAAAAAAATAAAAAAAACTATTTAAAGAATCCCCCTGTAGGAAGATTCTGCTGCCTGTGGTCATTAGGAAAACCTCTGGGCGGATGCATTTGCTACGGCGACATTTTTCTCTGCAGGACTGGGCTGCCTGTGCAGCTCAGAGGCCTGCTGCTGGCATTCCGGCTCCCAATGTGGAGGGCAGATGTGGTGCCCTCTTGGAACACACCTGCTGGTGGGCAACAAAGTCCAAAGACAAACCTCACAACATCTAA
>NW_007730989.1:71238-84795 GCF_000696425.1 Galeopterus variegatus | reverse complement strand
CTGCTGCTGGCATTCCGGCTCCCAATGTGGAGGGCAGATGTGGTGCCCTCTTGGAACACACCTGCTGGTGGGCAACAAAGTCCAAAGACAAACCTCACAACATCTTTTTTCTTTAACTTTCCAGACCTGAGTGCCCATCTGGATCCTTCATTAGGATCCTATGGCATCTGGGGACCAGCCGCGGTAGGAAAGAGACTTGCGTATGTGGAGGGTCCCTTCTCTGCCTGCACTGTGCTAGGCCCTCTCCCTTATGTGATCTCGTGTCATGCCCCACAGAAACCCTGCTGGAGTGGGATTACTGTTCCCTTCATACAAGTGAGATCCCATCGACTTGCGTATGTGGAGGGTCCCTTCTCTGCCTGCACTGTGCTAGGCCCTCTCCCTTATGTGGTCTCGTGTCATGCCCCACAGAAACCCTGCCGGAGTGGGATTACTGTTCCCTTCATACAAGTGAGATCCCATATTAAAATTTCCTACCCAAATAGACCTTCGTTTTCTTGATACCCTTACCCAGAAGAGCTCATCGATGCATGGAGTTCCCCTAATGGAGCCTGGCGCCACAGGTCCCAAGATTTCACCAACCTGCTCAAAGTCACCAGCCCCATAAATGTCCCAGAGCATGCTGACACACGGCACCCCAGCAGGTAGCATCCCTAAGTTGAAGAAGTGCTGGAATCATGGTGTGGCTGTGAGTTTCAATTCACTTTGAAACGTCCACAGGCCAAGGTCCCCTTCATTTTAGCTTCCAGCTAATTTTTTTTCAGGCTCTGAATGTAGAGACCAGGGGTGTTTAATGTGGCTTTACTGACACAGGCTGGTCCCTGTGGGCCTTCCTAGACTCCTCTCTGGAAGTGTGCTGGGGACCCGGCCATGGCCTTGTATTCCAGACGGGGATTCATTTTCAGAGACTACATGGTCAGGAGTGAACATCTTGTCACGCACTAGCTGGGTATCACCGACAGATCTGAAGTCCCTTATCACATCACAAGTGTTCTCCCTCAGGGGCAAAGGGCTACGGTGACGGTGTTCCAGGAGCCTCCTAGTTTCATTGTCCTGGAGAGCTGTCTCGGCCTGAAACACGAGCAGGTGCCTTCAGCCTGATGGTCTTCTGCAGCCCCCGCAAAGGCCACTGGCTACCTGGGAGAGAGGTGCATCCCAGGAGTGGGTGTCACCTTCAGAGGAAAGGTGGCTTCTTCTGGAGAACCACATGCAAGGTCATCTCAAAGTGGCTTGTCGGCCACCATGATGGGGAAGGGCAAACAAGGCAGGGAGAGAGAGATGCGGCCTGGGCTGAGTGATGTCCTCTTTTGGCGTCTGAATCACCAACATCCTCAACCTTCCAGCCATGTGACTCAGAGCCTGGGAAGGCTGTGTCTGCAGTGGCAATGGGAAGTGGCCAGACCAATGTCCTTCAGGTTGCAGCCGTGTGCTACCTGGAGCATAAGGAACGTCAGTGCAGCAGGGGCTTCTTGAGCCAGCCCCGAGGCTGCTGTCATGCGCCACACTTGCCCTGGTGGCCGGGCCTCGCCGGGGCTGTGCCGTGACTTCAGGGACAGGAGCTGACTCAGGCCGTGTGCTGGATGGGGCAGGGGTCCTGCCTCCTGCACTCCGGTCTTACCCAGGCTGGCTCAGGGCTGCTCTGAACAATCCCAGGGCTGCCTGCAAAGGAACTACCTGACAGCGAGGCAGGCGGTGGCCCCCTGGCAGAATACACCTGGCACCCCAAGGAGACTCCCAGCTCCGACATTTCTTGCCGCCTGGGCTGGTGTGCCTGGAGGACTGCAGCCCCTCCAGGCCTCTCCCCATCTACCCTTCACCCCTAAGAGCTCTGCTCCTTGAGATAAGACCCCTCCTCCCCCCAGCCAATGCGGTGCTCTTCTGATTTCAAAACTCTTTCACTTCCAGGGCTCAGCATACAGTGGGTGCCCCGATATTCATGAATAAATGAGCAAACATCTCACGTTGCACCCGTGCCATTCTGTGGGGCAGGTGGCATTAGTGTGTCTCTGAGGAAGGGTGATGTAACTCCTGGTCTCAGCCTGCAAGCCACAGAGCTGGGAGTCAAATGGAAACTTCTGCTTTCTGCTCCCCCAGGCTGGCCCTCACCTCCTCTGGCATCGGCTTGCAGCATCGTTGGGGTCCACAAGGACCCAGAGGCCTCCTGTCTGCCCTGCCCCAGAGGCCCTCACCACCTTAAGTCGACGTGCACAGCAGATCGTGAGAGCTGGACAAGCAGCCCCTGGGGATGGTGGGGATTCCAGGGACACTCCAGCGCGGTCTGTGTGAATGACCGCTGCTCACCTAGCCAGGCCTGGGACACAGTGGCACTTGCTGAAGGGGTGGCTGGCTGCAGCACTGGCCTTGTGTGCAGGAGGCCCTCTGAGAGCACAGGGATGCCCCAGTGTAACCTCAGCACTGCTGCGGGGTTTGAGGCCAGCCTGTTCCCCAGAGGGAGTCTCTACCTCCAGGGCCAGTGTCACCCCAGTCCCTCCCTCCCCCACCCTGCTCTCCAGCTGGCCTTTCCCCCAGACCGTCTTGGAGGTCTCTCGGCCCTTACCATACCTCCTCCTCCACAGAGGCAGCCCCGGCCCCGTCTGCAGCATGCACTCCTTCCGGAGACTCAGCCCACGTTTTGGGGTCTCCCCCACACCGGGATGTGGGACAGGTGAGACGTGCCCTTCCTGCCGTGGGTTTCCTCTTTCACTTGCAGTTGAAAACCGTGACCACAAGAGTGACGTCCGCAGCTCCCTGTAAAGGGCACTTGCGTAATGGGATTGGGGACAGTATTTGGGGGACAGGAGGGGAGCAACTAAGAATGTCTTACCAGGCCCTCTCAGAGAGAAGGTATTTCCTGGGAGGGGGTGCAGCTTACAAACTGCCTTTCCTAGCAGCTGCAACAGGAGGGGAGCAACTAAGAATGTCTTACCAGGCCCTCTCAGAGAGAAGGTATTTCCTGGGGGGGGGGTGCAGCTTACAAACTGCCTTTCCTAGCAGCTGCACGCTGCTCAGAGGTGCCCCTTCCCCTGCTGGAGGGACAGGTTCGTCCTCTGGATCCTTTTCTTTGCTTTCGAGTGTGCTGCATTTATTCAGCTCAGTGTCAAGGTCATGTGCATGGACCCTGGTCAGGAGTCCGACTGTGTGTGTCCAAATCCCAGCAGCGTCACTCACTAGCTTTGTAACCTTGGGCGTGTTATGCAACCTGCCTCAGTTTCCTCATCTGTAAAATGGGCATAGTCATAGTACTGACCTCATGAGTGGGGACAATGTTATAAGGACTGAATGAGTTAATACACATAGAGCTCTTAGAATAGTGGCCAGCCCGTGTTGCTGTTACTACTGTCTACTTGGATTCTCTTTCTGTTGGTCACCACTCAACACAGCTGTTTGCAGGTGTCTGAGATTGTTGGATTCTCAACAGGCAGCTGGGCGGATTCACCTCCAACGTGTGTGCACGCAGCCTTTTCCCCTTCTGGAACGGAGTGACGTCTTCCGAGCTGGTCCACTCCAGGGGTGAACGGAGTGGCCTCACTGCTCCTAGCAGAGAGGCATTTGGCAAACAGAAACAGATTTCTGAGACTTCTGTGGCCACACGTGACTTGCAGCTGTTCTCAGGAGTGGGTGTTGTCACTTGTTATTTATTGCAGGCCCAAGTCACAGTGGCCAGCAGTCATCAAGTCTGTGCATGGGTGAGAGCTCAGTGCACCTAACACCCCGGTGGGAAATGACTCAGTTTCCCTTGTGAGACCCCGAGCTGCACCAGCTTCTCCGTTCCCTCCCAATTAGCCATCGTGTGCCGGTTGCCGCTGCGGAATCCATCCACAGAGCAAACAGCAGTGGCTTCTGCAGGGTGGGGTGAACACAACCAAACCTGCCCGTGCTGGGGAAAACACCGCTGATCTGAATGACGCCAGGCGGCCAAGGCAATTGAAATAAGTCAATGATTCCAAGAACATGGCTGGCTGGTGCTCAGCTATAAAATGTGAGGCCTGGTTACGTACCGTAAGCATCTCACCCAAGCAGCACAGGGTGGAAAGGAGCATCTTCGGCAGATGTCCCCGCATGGTGCCCTTGGCTGCGTGACCAGCAGCCTGATCCTCTGTGAGTCATGGCTACACATGCGCCAACCTTCTTACCACGGAAGATGACGTCTCTCCTCTGGGCACCTCTGGTTTCTGGCTGTAAAAGTGAACTATGGTGTGGTCCTGTGCACCCCTTCTCCAGTAACGTGAAAGGCACATGAGAGTGGCTCTGGGAGGTTCAGTTGCTGCAGAGACAGCTGTGCCATCTGTCAAGGCTGGTACCCTATGCCTAGGGACGCACATTCATGCTGTAACTCGGGCTGTGTGTTTGCATGTGGTCCTGTGCACCCCTTCTCCAGTAACGTGAAAGGCACATGAGAGTGGCTCTGGGAGGTGCAGTTGCTGCAGAGACAGCTGTGCCATCTGTCAAGGCTGGTACCCTATGCCTAGGGACGCACATTCATGCTGTAACTCGGGCTGCGTGTTTGCGTCCACTGCTAGAGATGTCCAAAGTGTATAAAGAGCGTGTACATTTTTATACGCTCAATCCCTTTCCCTTCTGCACTTGCAGAATTGTACAAGGAGTTCTTGGTCAAAGGGGACCTGGCCTGCAGACCACCTCTTCCTTAAGAGTGGCCATTTGATGACAATATTCGTGCTCGCAATAGTGCTATGAAAAGCTACAATAATAGCAGCAACCATTGCCGAGGTCCCCCATGTCCCAGCTGCCATGCTAGGTACTTAATAGCATGGTGATGCCATCTCAGCGTCCCAATAACCAAGCGAGGTTGGTGCTGCTTGTTTCACTTTGCAGCTGAGGTCACTGGGCTCAGCTGAGTGCAGCGGCTTGGCAGAGGTACAAAGCAGGTATAAGTGGCTGAGCTGTGCTCCAGCCCAGGCCTGCTGGGGTCAAAGCTCATCCTCCTCTCCGCTATGTCATGAGGCCTCTCTTCTCTCCTGTGGCTCAAAATTCTGGTGACAGTTAGCCAGGTTTCTAGGTGAGTCTCAAGAAGGTGACTTTTTGGGTTATATAATGGGAGAATTGGCTGCATGATTGGAACTGGCATCCCATGACTCAGACATGGGGACAAGGGTTTCGTACAGCTTTGACACGTAGGTGCTAGTCAGGCCTGCTTACTCCCCTCCCATGAGAACTGTCTTTTAACCTCACAGCCATTATTTATCAAGCACCAGTTTTAAACTGGGGCACCCTCTCTCTTTGGGAGATTGCAAAAATTAAATCGTTTTTAAGCAATCAAACAACACTTCTGGGGTTTGTAATAAACTTGTGAAATTTACGGAACTTGGCGGTTGAGGTTCTCTCCGTTCTATTTCCCTGGGGCCCTGAGGAGCTTCAAGTTGGCTTTTTGTTCTGTCTTGTGTAGAGATGATCTTGCCAACCGGGGCCTGGCCATTGCATCTCGGACCAAAGAAACAATGCACCCTAAAACAATCAAGGGTGTCTGGGAGAGCAACCCCAACCCGGGTTTCCAGCCCTGCCTTCGCTCTGCTATTTTGGAAAAGTCAAAAAGACTGCAGGTGACAGGAGGTCCCATCTACAAAGGTCAGCCTTGTTCATTTCCACAGGGTCAGACTGCTGACCAGGACACCAATGAATAACCAACGTCCCCTTGTGAGAGTTCACTCTCTCCCTTCTATCTGATGACATGAGGGTCCCTTGAAGCATAGGACCCTGCTCCTATTGATGACACCCTATTTCCTCTCCTCTGCAGAAGGTCTTCTCCATTCAGGGAAAACAGCAGCAAGGCTATTTCCATGCACCAGCTGCCACTGGGCTTATACTGTCCCAGTCCCACCGAGCAGCAAGGCTGGGCATGTTTCTGGCTCCTCCAAACTCTCAGCTGCAGACTCAACTTCACATGGTCAGGATGTGGATGACATCAAGGCCAGCAGGACAAACAGACTCATTATTTCCTGCTGTGAGGGGCCTTTGATGTAACCGAGGGGCTGTTCTCTCCATGGAGGGCTGCTGGGGAGCCAGGAGCCCGGGAGGCACTCAGCCTGTCCTTCTCGTGTCACCTGGAGGCCAGTGCTCCTATATTTTCGTAATTGTATTTTTTTAAGAATCTGGAGTCTGGACCAGAGGGCTGAGTTCAAGCCCTGTCTACACCCTTTAGCATCTGTGGACACTCTCTGTACTTTCCCCGCTCTGTACAGGAGAGCTAGTGAGTACCTCCTTCCCAGATCTGTCACCAGGTTTGAATGAGTTAATGCACACAAAGGACTCAGAACGATGCCTGGCAGAGTAATGGGTATCATTATCAATTATATGATTATCTGACTGTATTTCTGCTCCGCAGAGCTGCCAGTGCCTGGTCATATGTCCCAATGCATAAACTATGGGGATAAACCAGAAACTGTCTCGGTGCTTGGCGAGACTCACAAAGGACACCACAGACCCTCACAGAATAGTGGTCCCCAAAGATGTCAGGTCCTAATCCCCAGAACCTGGGAATACGTTTACACAGCAATGGGAGCTAAGGTGGCAGAAGGAATTACGGCTGCTAATCAGCCAACCTTAAGATAGGGAGAGTCACCTGGATTGTCCAGGTGGACACAATATAATCCCAAGGTCCTTAAAAGTGGAAGAGGAAGGCTCAGAGGGAGGCATGACCACAGAAGAAAGGGACAGAGAGATACCGTCTCACTGGCTCTCAAGGTGGAGCCAGGAAGCCACCAGCCAAGGGGCGCAGGTTGTCCCCACAAGCTGAGGGCAAGAAATGACACTTCCCTAAAGCTTCTGGAAGGACCCAGTCCTGCTGGCTCCTTAATTTTAGCCCAGTGAGACAGTGTTGGACGTCTGTCCTGCAGACCTGAGAGAGAACTGTGTGTATTGTTCAGGCCACTAACTGTGATGATTTGTCACAGCAGCAGTAGTGTGCACAGTCACTCATGTGTGTCCCGTGTGCAGCATATGTGACTGGTCCCAGATGCTTGGCACTGCCTGTGCGCTGTGGGGGACTCCCCTACGGTCCCTGACAATGCACTCCCAAGGTGCACACATTTCTTGACAAACCCCCTCCAAGAATATGGGGTGCTACTGGCAATCTGGTCTCTTCCAGAGGTGCTGACTACAACTCCGGAATTTTCTTCCACCGACGAGTTCCTTAGGTTCTGTTGGAGCTGGGAGGCATCTAGCCTCTGTAACAACTGAAGTCCTGTATAATATTTGGGATGTTTCTGTGGCTTCCATGGCTCCCAACTGACAGTGATGGCCCTAAGCCTTGTCCCTGTCAAACTTTTGTTAAAACATTACATAGCACCTGTTATGGTTCATATCAATTGTGTATTTCAGATAACCAGACATATTTCACTGCTATCCTAACCAGAAATTATGAAGGAACATTTGGAGGAGATCTTGCTGGCCCTCCATCTGCAGTGGGGCTTTATAGTTGCATAGATAAGCCACAATTCCGCACCCGCTGACAGTGATGGCCCTAAGCCTTGTCCCTGTCAAACTTTTGTTAAAACATTACATAGCACCTGTTATGGTTCATATCAATTGTGTATTTCAGATAACCAGACATATTTCACTGCTATCCTAACCAGAAATTATGAAGGAACATTTGGAGGGGATCTTGCTGACCCTCCGTCTGCAGTGGGGCTTGCCTCTAATAAATATGCCCAAGCTCCCTGTTTGGGACCCATAGGAAAGCCTGTATGCTGGTCTGCCTCTGTCACCCAACCTGTTCAGGAATCTTAACACATTATGGGACTGTAAATGCTCGAGGCTGGGCTTCCATTTCCCAAATGACTCCATCTGTTCAAGAAAATTGTCAACAGCCATAAAAACGTGAGTGCACAGTGGAGTCCTGCGTGAATCTGCGGCCCTCTCACATCGTTGCTGGTTTTCCCAGCAGCTGGGGTTCTAGAAAGACTTCCTTGCACTCAGCACTGTACACAAGGCTGTTTTTGTGGGTTCTCCGGTTTCAAAAGCTCTGAGTGCCCCGAGATCCCTAGTGTCCTTTCCCAGACAGGGTCGGGATTTATAACTTCTTTCACAGCAACGTCTGGCTCTCACCCCTCAAGACACCCCCCTTCTTAATCTTTCATCTAAAGTCATTTCATTTCAGTCCCTTGTCTCTCTCTCTCTCTCTCTCCCTCTGTTTCTCTGACTTTCCTACTTGTCTTCTGGCCTTTGGAGCTAGAGAAACAGGCATGAGAGGCCTCGCAGCCCACAGCTAATGACTTCAGTTAGAAGCAAAAACACTGGCCAGGCTGTGACTTCTGCCTTCCTTTCTGGCCACAGAGTCCCCAGCGAGTACCCCAGGACATCTTGTGGCACCATCTGCCTGCCCCCACATGCCCCCTCCAACCGCCAGGCTCCGGTTGTTGTTGATTTGGGGTTTGGTTATTTATTTATTTTTTTAAGTTTCTGTTAGTTTTAATAAATTCTGCAGCTCTGTCGTTTGGAGACTCGGTCTGGAGCACAGAAGCAAAGCCAGGCCAAGCAGAACAACAACAAGAAAAGGCTGGTTGCAGGCTGGGTGCAGGGCTTTGGGGCTACAGATGTGCTGAGGCCACACTCAGAAAGGCCACCGTGCACTGGCCGGGAGGGGTGCCAGCTGCCTGCCCAGGGTGCCTGAGAGGCATCTGAACACCTGCCCCAGGGTTTAAAATACCCACACTTCCTGCTGCACCGAGAGGGTATGCACAGAACGCAGGTGACTCACCAGCGGTGGTTTAAAATGTGCCTGTCATAAGGAGCCAGCATCAAAAGCCCATCCTGATCGAGAAGTTATTTTTTCCACCCTCAGCTATGCAGCGCTGGAAAAGCTGAATGTTGAGCTCCAGTGTTTGTATTGAGTGCAGAAAGCGAGGGACGAATTGATTGTGCTGCTCTGCAAGTAAAAACCAAACTTGTAAAAACAACAACAGAAAAACGAGTCAACAGTGCGGAGATTGAGTTTCAAAGCCCTTGTTTTTGCAAAGTTCAATTACATTTCAACCAAAGCCAAACTGTCAAAGCACGGGCGAGCCATCTGCCCGCTTTGAAAATGCATTAGCCTTCTTATGTAAAAGCCAATAATTGATACCCAAGACGAAACCAGAGCTGTGCAGGGAGGACAGGGATGGCCTGTGAGAACCGCTCAAACGACACTCCCCTGTCAGCCATGTGTGACGCTTCAGATCTAGCTTTGTCCAGTGGGAAATCGGAGAGGAAAACAGAGAAAGACACAGGGCGCCTGGCAAGTGGAGAGGATTTAAGATACCAGGCCTGGTTTCCAAAATGTGTGAGCCCAGCGCAGTGTGAATGATAATTTACACAAGAGCCAAGCTGGAGGCGAGCCTTGTCCTCTAACAGGAGTGACATAAATCACCGCAGGCCGCACCTTCTTCCTCTGGAGAAAGGCGGTGTCTGCCCTGCCCTTGGGGCCTCTCCTGCTCCCAGCCCAGCTGGTCTTCAGGTCATGTCCTCTCTTCCAGACTCTTCTTCAAAAAGGGACCCTGGGTGGCTGAGCCTGTCCGTCTTTGCCTCTGTTCTCATTCCTGCCGACCCCCCAATGATCTCCTAGAACTTTTTAGTTCCCACTACAGAGAATCTTAATCTTTTTCTTTGGGTATGGGAGGATTCTCTATGTTCTAGAACCATTCTCAAATAAAATTAAGCTTGCACTAAATGAAAAATCACAGTGTAAGCCATGCAACACAGACGTGGGGTAGGGATAGCAGAGGCATTAAACAGACTGCCTGTGTCCCAGCACTTATGATCTGCGTCGTGGTCCTAGATCTAAGAGCCTCCTCGCTGAGCTGAGACCATGTTTGTTCACCTGTGAGCCTGGCACACAGCAGGCACTCAATACATGCGAGCAGAGCTGATGGCACAGGAAGCAGAAGGCAGACCCTGGGCGCCTGCGGGCTGCGCCCTGCAAATGCCTGGCAAGCCCGTGGGAGCCACTGCACAGCTCACATAATGACAGCTTTCTCCTTTCTTGTCCCAAACAGTCTGGAGACGGAAAAAAATTGCTTTTGAGAATCAGCAGAGGGTGTGGGAAACTCAGAAACTGGCCGCCAATGGGAAACAGGAAAGGAGGCTTCTAGTGACAAGCAGCTCGCTCCCAGCTCCACCTGCAGCAGGAGGGCAGGTGGCGGGGCAGACCCTGCAGCCCACAAAAAGGAGGGTCAGGGTTTGGTCAAACCCTCTCCATACAATGTCTTCACCCTCAGACTTCTCCCAGATTCCTTCCTCCCCCACCGAAGGCTACGTGGGGCTCTGAGCTTTTGCACAGATGCACAGATCATGCATCCTCTGACGGGCTGTGCAGAGCCATCTCCTGCTTCTTTGAGCACAGACAGAAAAGTCCCCTTTCAAGTGCTCTGAGACTTGCTCCCAGCGCTCGGCGTTTACCATTGTTGGCCTCGGCATCTCCAAGATATGTAGGCAATAATGTCCACGCTAGAACACAGCCACTCGGTGAGACAGGTCAGCAGTACCGTGTTTATTTTATAGATCCACAAGAAGGCCCAGAGATGGTAAACAACTGGCCAGTGGTCACACAGCAAGCCATCCATTCATATAATACACGAGTGGTAGGCACAGTCGAGCTGGAGAGATGAAGGTCAAGAACAGTGCTGTTCCTGGCACCGTCGGAAGGCAGATACGTCTCGAGCTGCCAGGAACACCAATGGTTTGCAGTGTGGGACAGGGATGGATCACACCTGCAGGAGGACAAGGGGGCATGGGGGAGCGTGGTCAGCTGTAGTGCTAAGGTTTCAGGTCAAAGCTGGGTGTCTGGTGCTGAGGTTAGGCCCCTGGTCATGGCGTGGAGACAGATCACGGTGGTCACAGGGTCCAGCCGTCCTGTGGACATGTGGTATGAACAGAGGAACAAGGTTAGGGGTCAGGAGACCCAGGGTCCAGTGCTGCCTTTGGCATTAATGAAATTTAGGCAAGTGATCTTGCCTCTCTGGGCCTACCCCTGGGTTTCTCATCAGAAACAGAGGGACACTGGACTGGATGACTTCTCGGATCCCTTTCAGTTCTAACACTGCAGGATTTGGCTTGAAGCCGTAGGTCCTAGACCATGCAGCACATTGCACGGACCCAGACCCAGCATGGTCCACGGAGATGACCATTCAGCAGAGCGCTGATACTTCCTGCACACCTGCAACACGCCTGGCACGGTGCTGGGCCCAGGAGGCTGCAGTGCAGAATCAGACCCAGTGTCTGTGCACCGGCAGGGGCAGGAGGGAACAGGCTGCAGCCAGAGCAAGTCTCAGGCCGAGGGCGCGATGCCCTGCACCCTGGCTATTGCGCAGTACCTGAGCTCAGCACACAGCCTCAGCAAGCTCTTTGATCTTAGTGAAGTTGCATTACGTGGGTCTGGTGAGCTTTGCTCCTCGGGGTGTGGGAGCCTACTTTTGAGTAGATCCGAGTGCGCAGCTCCCTGATGGGGAGGTTTTTGCAGAGCCTGTGGTCTGTGGCGGAGGAACAGCATCAGTAGCCAAAGGCCCACCCAGCAGACAGCCATGCCCTGCCGGTGGGCGGGCCGAGTCTCCCACCCTTGCAAGTGCCTGTAGCACCCAGGAGAGGCCCCTTTCAAGGTACCTGCACAGGAAAACCTGTGGTGACGAGGAAGAGCAGTTGGAATGAGTGTTCCTATGCTGATATTTGATGCAGACGACCCTAAGGAGACCCAGGGACAGGGGAAGGACCCGAGGGAGGCAGGGGAGACCAGTGGCAATGGCGAGGGACTGGGCCTTTCCCTTCCTTCTGTCATGCATTAAAAGGCTAGATCACAACTCAAATCCTTGCCAGAAGAGCCGGCTCGGACCATGCGTCCCAGGTGGCCAGGCAGAGGCCCATTCCCCACTGTTGTCCACACCTAATTAGGAAGAGTCCCCCTTTCACTCTCAGAAGGGACCTCACATGCATTAAAAGGCTAGATCACAACTCAAATCCTTGCCAGAAGAGCCGGCTCGGACCATGCATCCCAGGTGGCCAGGCAGAGGCCCATTCCCCACTGTTGTCCACACCTAATTAGGAAGAGTCCCCCTTTCACTCTCAGAAGGGACCTCGTTTGAACAACATATGATATGGTCACCCTTGAAGAGCTGAACTTTGAAATCTCTGCCAACTAGGATAGGGAAGATGAAGTTCTGAACAAACCGCACCCAGGTCCTGCCACGTGGCCAAGAGCTGGCTCCTTCAAGGCAGCCGTTTCTTTCCAGGTAGCCCAAAGTGCCCCTCAATTAGGACTATTCTCATCCGTTCTTTCCACTTCCTGATGTCAGGTTTATGCTAAAGTTCTGCCCCTTAGGAAAAAAAGACTTTTCAAACCTCAAATGACCACGTCACACTCTGAAACCGTCTTTGATTCCGTGAGATATCTGTCTCTGCGTCTCTGGCCAGCCCCCGTCCAGGTCACATGTCATGATCGCAGTGCCCTGAAGAATACCTTTCATAAGCTCGTGCAGCCATGTCCTAGTTCTAGCACTGAAAATTCCAGGAAATCCCTCTGTCCAGGCAAACTGGGATAGTGGGTCATCCTGAGTAGTGCCTGGTATTTACTAAGCAGCGAACAAAGTTTAGTTTTCTTCCATCTTCCTGCAAAAAAAAATATTAAAGGCAAAACTTAAGACACGGTGTTAGGTTGGTTCGTGGTAGAGTTGTTTGTGGGACAAGGACTTCTTAGCACTGTTTGAGTCATCTGGGGGCACTGCATAGGCTACTGGCCAGGTTGGCTCTGACTTCACCCCTGAAGTGCATCAGGGACACAGACTCTGGGAGTCCCCAAGCACTGGATCTGCTCACGCATCTCAGGTATGGATTTCAGCATGTCCCCCTTCCCTGTGTCCACAGAGCTGAGCTGGCCCTGCAGGCTGAGATGTGCCAGCATAGCTCGGATGGGAAGCGCTTTCTCCTGCCACGTGGGAGTCTGTACTTGGTGCTGTCCCATGCCCTGGGGATGCCACCACCGTGAAGACCCTCCCCCTGCCCTCCTAGAGCTTCCACTCTAGAGGGGGGTGGGTAGCCAGCTGGTAAACCCTTAGGTAATGTAAGGTCAGGAGTGCTGGGTGCATGAAGACATGGGGACGGAATTAGGAGACTGGGAGGGATGAGCCGTTGTTTTAGGTAGGGCCGTTGGGGAGCCCTCTCTGAGGGGGTGGTGTTTGAATAAGCTGTGTGATGGTCTATGGTATCTTCCAGCAGAGAGAACAGCTGTGTAATGTCCTGAGCAAGACCTCCTTGATGTGTTTGAGGAGGAGGCAGGAGCCGGGGGGCTGCAGGTGACAGGTGTGGCCGTGAAGAGTGGGACGTGAGGCCAGGCAGTGGTCACTCATGGGTCATGTGGTCTCAGTCTGTTTGTGCTGCTGTAACAAAACACCCAAGGCTGGGTAACTTATAAATAGTAGAAATTTATTTCTCACAGTTCTAGAGGCTGGGAAGTCCAGGATCGAGGTGCCGGCAGGTTTGGTATCAGGTGAGGGCTGCTCATGTGGTGGAAGGTGGGGGACAAAATGGCCTAGCTGGTCCCCTCTGGCCACTAACAAGGCACTAATCCCACCCCTGAGG
>NW_007730989.1:67952-70557 GCF_000696425.1 Galeopterus variegatus | reverse complement strand
GGACAAAATGGCCTAGCTGGTCCCCTCTGGCCACTAACAAGGCACTAATCCCACCCCTGAGGGCAGAGTCCTCACAGCCTAATCACCTCCTAAAGGTTCCACTTCTTAATACTGTGGCACTGATGTTTCAACATGAATTTTAGAGGGGACACAGTCATTCAAACCAAAGCACCTGGTAATGACTTTGGGTCTTTTTAAAAATTTGTTGGCAGGTATGATAAGAACTCTGGAAGTTTTAATCAGAAGAGAGAAGTGCTCTGGTTGATATTTGAATGGCTCATGCTAGCAGCTGTATGAAGACTAGATGGGAGAAGGGCAACGTGAACGTTTTAGGTGAGAGACCATGGTGGACTGTGTCCAGTGGTAGCAGCGGGGCGGTGAGAAGTGACTCGGTTCTAGACATATTTTGTGTGTAAAACTTATGGGATTTGTTGGTGGGTTGAACGTGGTGGGGGGGGGAAGTCACTGATGATGACGAAGGTTTTGGCCCCAGGTGCATGGCAATCCATTTATGGAGGTGGGAGCGCTGGGGAGGAGCAGGTCTGGAAGAAATCGACACTTTGGTTTGGGAAATTTTGGTTTTGAGATGCTAACTAGATGTCCAAGGGGAGATGCTCAGTAGCAGTTTTATGCATCATATAACAGGTGTCATATTAAAACTATTCAACGATTCCTTAAAACATTAAACACAGAATTACCGTATGATCCAGCGATTCCACTTCTGGGTATAGACCCAAGAGAACTGAAATAGAACTTTAGAGAACAGGGACTCAAACAGCTATTTGTACACCTGTGTTCACAGCAGCATTCGTCACGATAGCAAAAGGTAGAAGCAACCCAGATATTCATTGACGGATGGAGGGATAAAGAAATTGTGGTATATCCATTCGGGGGAACGGTACTCAGTCTCAGAAAGGAAGGAAAGCCTGACACATGCTACCACATGGACAAGCCTTGAGGACATTATGATCAGTGAAATACACCAGTTACAAAAGGATAAATACTGTATGATTCCACTTTTGTGAGCTCCCTAGAGTAGCCGAATTCATACAGACAGAAGGTGAAATGATGGTTTCCAGGGGCTGGGTAAAGGAGGGATGGGGCTTTAGCATTTAATGGGCATGGGGTTTCAGTTTGGGAAGATGAAAAAGTTCTGGAAATGAATGGCAATGATGGTTGCACAACATTACAAATGTATTTAACACCACTAAATTGTACACTTAAAAATGGCTTAAAATGGTAAATTTTATGTTACGTATATTTTACCGTAATAAAAGCAATTCAGCAATCACCGTGGCAGGGGTACTAGCCGGTCAGAATGGGCACTGGACCTAAGGAACAGGTCCAACGATTGCAGGGAGCTCCGCCAAACGCCAGCCCTGGGTGGCCAGTATGACATTCAAAGCAGAGGCCTGGGTGCCTGTGCAAATCTCGGGTTCAAGCCAGGGCCCTGGTAAGATCACCCCGGGAGTGTAGACGTGGGAAGGATGGAAAACGGTAAAGGAGGTGGCCCACCTCCTCCGTGACAAAAGCTGAAGAGCACAGAGCTCTAGGATGAAGACTTCTGCCAGGTGGCCAATCCAAGATGCCCACGGCCTTGGGTTGAATGTCCCCCAAACCTTAGTCCCCACTGTCAAGAGTGGGAAACCCTACTATGGTCATTGAAAGGTGGGGCCTTGAAGAGGTGATTAGATTGCAGGACTGTGCCGTAGTGAGTGGATTAATAACGGTGGTCAGGGGCGTGGTTCTGAGGGCTTTAAAAGGAGAGCACGTGAGAGGTGATTCTCTCTCTCTCTGCTCTGCCATCTTCTGTCACATGCTACCCCTGGGTGACTGTTGCCACCACCAAGAGCCTCACCACATGTGTTCTCTGGACTTTGGACTTCCCACCCTCTGAAACTGTAAGCAATAAATTTCATTTTGCTACAAATTACCCAGTTCCAAGTATTTTGTAACAAGCAACAGAAATAGACTAATACACCCACTTTCCTCCAGCAGAACACAACCACGCCGAGATGCCCTCCTTTCTGCATCGGTGGGCTTCTCCTCCAGTGTAAGCGCCCCCATGTTCTTCCTCCACCTTATAGACTAATACACCCACTTTCCTCCAGCAGAACACAACCACGCTGAGATGCGCTCCTTTCTGCATCGGTGGGCTTCTCCTCCAGTGTAAGCGCCCCCATGTTCTTCCTCCACCTGTGCCACCAGCATCCTCTTGGATGCATCTCCTCTTTACCTTCTTGGCCAAATTGACTTTTCTCTTGGTCCCTCCATCCTGCTCCCGAGAATGCAGTCCGAGGGAGGCTCTTGTCACCTCCTGCCTGACCCAAGCTGCAGCCTTTTCTTGCATCCTGGCTGGAGAAGACTGGCAGACACCACACCCTGTGGAGGGGAGGTCAGGACAGGACAGTGTTACTGAGAGTCAGCAGCCTGGCAGGTCACCGAAGGGACAGGGAGTTCGGTTCCAGCACGTGTGACCTCACTGGTGAAGCTGGGCTGAGGACAGATCAGAGCAGTCAGGTTTCAAAGAAAAGGGCTTATGTCAAGTCCGAGGATGAATGGGGTCAGGGCAGGAAGAGGAGTCGGTCACTGCTTCTGGGCTAGC
>NW_007730989.1:62614-67550 GCF_000696425.1 Galeopterus variegatus | reverse complement strand
ATAGACTAATACACCCACTTTCCTCCAGCAGAACACAACCACGCCGAGATGCCCTCCTTTCTGCATCGGTGGGCTTCTCCTCCAGTGTAAGCGCCCCCATGTTCTTCCTCCACCTGTGCCACCAGCATCCTCTTGGATGCATCTCCTCTTTACCTTCTTGGCCAAATTGACTTTTCTCTTGGTCCCTCCATCCTGCTCCCGAGAATGCAGTCCGAGGGAGGCTCTTGTCACCTCCTGCCTGACCCAAGCTGCAGCCTTTTCTTGCATCCTGGCTGGAGAAGACTGGCAGACACCACACCCTGTGGAGGGGAGGTCAGGACAGGACAGTGTTACTGAGAGTCAGCAGCCTGGCAGGTCACCGAAGGGACAGGGAGTTCGGTTCCAGCACGTGTGACCTCACTGGTGAAGCTGGGCTGAGGACAGATCAGAGCAGTCAGGTTTCAAAGAAAAGGGCTTATGTCAAGTCCGAGGATGAATGGGGTCAGGGCAGGAAGAGGAGTCGGTCACTGCTTCTGGGCTAGCAGGAGAGAGTGTGTGTTTCTCTCAAACACCCCGCTGTTCCCATCCCAAATAATTCTGCAGTATAGCACATAGCCTCTGATGCCTCCAGCCTGCTCTGCCTGCTTCGCGACCACCCATCCCAAATTTATTTTTCCAAAGCAAGGCTCTGCCTTAGGCCCTGGGCATGCAAATCTTCAAAGCTTCTTGCTATATGGCTGATGTCAAGATGTCTCACCCCGACATTTGCAATCCTCTGAGGTCTGCACTTGGCCTCCTTTGAGATCCTTGTCTGCTGCTGTGCCTCTTGCCTGTAGCTGTCCCCACTGAGGTGAATTCTCTTGCTTGTGCGACGGTGCTGGGCTCTGGGGTCTCTGCAGCTGGAACATTTGATTTCCTTATTCTTTTACCCATAGTTGCCAAATCCTGTGTGCAGATATGCGCTGATTAGAAGGTTGACGAGGTCAAAGCTCAGGGCCCTGCTCTCGTGCCGTCCCTTTTGGGGACTGGGAGGCACCACCGCAGTCAGTTCTCGCTGATGTGTGTTGTGTAAAAATTGCAAACGTAAGACAAGCAGCTTAAAACTTATTTTCCTCACCCCAACTTTGCCTCCACAGGCTTCATTAGTTTCTTGGGGTACCAGAGTGCTTTTGAGTGTTTCGGGGATCTCAGGGAAAAATTAAGCTGGGGAGACGTTTAATTTGGATTTGGTGAGACATCTGTGCACTTTGTAGGCTCTTCCGCACATACTACGCTCTCGCCAGCTGTTCTGACGTGGGAACGGCTGTGCTGACTCACATCGCGTGGCCACACGGAGGACAGGGCCTGAGGTCACATTGCGATATAAATAGATCCTGTGGCATCCAGGTCGTAGGGAGGTAGACACGGAATTTGCAGTGTGTGGAGCCAGAATCTGGTCTGCAGGGATTCCTTCTGGTGATCACATGTGTAACATTGCAAAAGGAAAATCCTGTTTTCATTGACTCCGAGTCAAAATGGATGTTCTTTCTTGTCAGGAAATGCAGCGGATACGATCATGGATGCACAGAGCAGTCTCAGGGAGGCCAAGAGGGAACCAGGGGGCCCTTGGCTGGCTGAGACACGGGTGGGTGTGGAGTGGGCAAAGGGGCTATGGTTGTGGGGTTGTCGTGAGTGTCTGTATCGCTGTGCTGGAACACACCGTCTAGCATTATGTGTGTGGGTGCTATGTGTATATATATATATATATATATATATATATATATCTACACAGTCAAATAGTTATGGATTTTATTCTACAACAATGGAGAAGTCAAAGGAAGCCCCATGGTTTGGTTATCACAGAAGTTGTAGAATTTGACAGCAGGGTTTGCGTGTCCTGCACGCATGAGTTCAGAGATGGTTTGATCTCATCTGGATGTCACGAAGGGGCTTATGAGCAGGACAACCCAGGGTTTCTGCTTCTTCATTCTGTTGCTCATGGTGGACTTGACAAGCCCCCTTCGTTTGGGTCATCTCCATCTCCAGAGACCAGCTAGGCACCAGATATGGAATGTCCTTCCACCAGCGGCAAGGCTGAGAAGTTCCAGGTGGGGAGAGGGGCTGAGAGCCTGCCCTGCCTCCTGCCAGACACAGCTGTGACAGAGGGAAACCCATGCCATGTGCCCAGGAGAACCTGCTTTGACATTCTTCCCGGCAGAGGCTGAGGAAGGTGGGGGACGATCGTGTTCCAATCTGAGGAGAGTCACCAAATCCGTAGCCCCTTTTAGAGAGGACGAGGGCTCCTGCGATTCGCCTGTGGCCGGTCAAGCTCAGGTGCCCTGTGTGAGGGGCAGGGCGAGCCGAGGAGCCTGACGGACGTGGCCTTGAGACTTGCTCGGTGTTCTGAGGGTCCTGACCCTTGGCTGTCGCCACCGATCCTGTTTGCTGTGCGTTTTTGAGCCGCTGGGTTGTTCCAGGTTCACTCTGGGTGGAAGAGGCTTCTCTGCTACTGGCATGTGGGACTGAATGCAAGAAAGGTTTGAAACCTTCTGAAGAATGATTCTTTTTGGGGACAGTGGACTGGGCAAGAGCGGAAGCTTTGGGACCAGGCAGATTCTCAGTTGAAGCCCCTGCTTTGCACCCACTGCGACTTTGGGCAAGTTACAAGACTCCTTAAGCTTCCGTTTCCGTCATAAAATGGGATTTGAGCACCTCCATCGTAGGGACGTTTCAAGGACAAGTCAGGTAAGGTACATAAAACACTAAACACTTAGCACCAAAGCTGGCAGGTAGTAAATGCTCAATGCACATGGGCTTTTATTCTTTTCAGTATATCCAGTCAAACAGCTTTGATGTAAGGAGCATCACATCAATAAAAGTTTCCAGACGGGCAGCCCTGGTTTGGGATGATTTGGTTAAATATGCCAAGATTTGCTGAGTGGGTGTGAGGCCCTGACCTCAGCCGTCTTCATGTGGAATTCACAGGAGGGGTGCTGGGAGGAGCTGGTTTGGGGAACCAGAGCATGAACAGATTTGGACAGTCCCATTCGGAGCATTGTCTCCAGCCTCAAATTCCATCTAGATGTATTTCTTTCCATCTCAAGGTCTTTTTGGACTCCGGAAAGGTCCAGAAAGAGTCATGGCTTAAGCCACTGTTACCTCCATCAGGCTGTTGGCACGTAGCTGTCCTGCAGAGTATCTCACACAACAGAGGAGGGCAGGAAGGGGGTAGAGGGGTGAATAGGACGATTTAGCCAACAGGGGTGCAAATTCTGTCCATGTGATGACTTTACCAGAGTTAGCCCCACAGGTCAGTAATCACTGGTGTGAGGGTGTCCCCACCCCCTTTGAGTCCCCCACATCTATGCAGAGGAGTGTTCTCTGGGTATTCCCCTGTTTGGTGTAGAGAAATTATTTTCCACTCGGTGGCTTTCAGGTATAGAGAGACAGTGTGCGTGGTATGAAGGACGTGGCACGGGAGGGCCTGAGGTCTTGTGCCAGGTTTTGTCCTTAATTTCCCCACTTGGATAAATAGGGAGCAAATGTTTATAAACATGGTGGCTTTCAGGTGTAGAGAGACAGTGTGCGTGGTATGAAGGACGTGGCACGGGAGGGCCTGAGGTCGTGTGCCAGGTTTTGTCCTTAATTTCCCCACTTGGATAAATAGGGAGCAAATGTTTATAAACAGGAACTCATCACTTTGGTGATGAAAACTTCCAGCCTCGACCCTCTGCTTGCACACGCACACGTGTGCACGCACGCACATACCCCATTTTTCTTACACAGCTGCATGGAGCTGCAGAAGGGATGAACCATGGAGCAGCTCATCTCCTCATCTCTGCCAAACTCTACCTGTTGTTAAGTCCCATCCCCCTGCACAACATGCTTGAGAAATAGCCACAGGTCAGCCCATAGCTTAGGCAGAAGATTAGGCAACTTTGGGCAGGGGGTTTCCAGCAGAGAGGCCAAGCTGGGGCCATCTCGCTGGAGGTAGTCACTCCACGTCCCTGGAATTGACTCCCTGGGGGGATGGATCGTGGTGGGGGTGCCTGGTGGCACTGCCCCCAGCTTGCCCAGGCTGCATCACATTCGGGTCGGGGAAGCAAAGTTGGATTTGGGGACTTTTGATTCCTCCTCTCCATAGATACAAACTGCTGCACAGCGTCCTTCTTGGCTTCCCCTCCAGGCCCCAAGACCTGTCCTTACCTTCCTTTGTCTTTCTCCCTTTCTTTGCAGGAACAGTAGGACGGGATTTGCTGCCGGGGACATCTGGGAACATCCCTGTCCCCAGTCAGTCTCAGCTCTGTGCTATATCTCTCTCACCTAAGTGGCATTTTCTGATGCAGCCTTCTAGATTTTCAAACACTCTCCACGTCCTGGGTGCCCACACCTGTGCTGGCTGTATTAAGGCTTCACATCCCTGGAGTATCAAGACTTAAGCTTTTCCAGACTGGCTTTGGACCCACCCTGCTCCCCTCTTTTTTTGGGGGGGGATTTAAGAGAATGATGTGATCAATTTATTTTTAAACATCTATTTATATGTATTTTTGGGGTACAGTATGTTGTTTCATGATTCACTCAGTGTAGATGTCTCATCTCCAGTAAGTGGGATTTGTATCCTTTTTGAAAATAGGGTCTGCAAACCTAGAAGAATTTGTAGATGCATGAAGTGGCCTCAAATGGTATCTGTGGCTGCCCTGCTATCAGATTTGCAAAGGCTACACATAAAAAGAAGAGACTCCTTCCTTATATAAAAATAAGTAAGTAAGATTTTAAATTACTAATGGCAGAGAACTTTCCTCTCTTCTCTGAAAATAAATGTGCAATTGTCTTAACAACCCTACAAGACAAAAACACAAGATGCCAATGTTTCTGCCCAGTTAGGCTCCTTCTCGGGTGACAATTCTTAACCTAGAACCCAGCACCCCCAAGACAGTGTTAATGTTTGTGAGTGAACTGTGTGCAATTTCTGGGGGCA